>NC_142941.1:38785595-38813095 GCF_046866305.1 Octopus bimaculoides | reverse complement strand
TGTCTCAAGGTACTGCTATCTAGCACCTTTGGATGATCTCTACTCAATTGCTCCTCATAAGCTACTCAACTCCTCTACCACGGTTAGACTACCTCTATTTATATGTCTTGGGTGATCCTACTTCTTCGCTTGGGGGCATTGACACAACAATCACAAAAAATAGGGTATTGTACCAAGAATATGCTCTCTGCTCAAGTAAAGTATTCAGTAACTATTTACACTAAAACTATAAATATTAATTATTAAATATTTTTCAATGATTTTTAATTCATTGTAAAATTATAATTTAAGGCATGAAATTCAACGTATAATTTGATAATTTGTCACATTTTGATATTAGCTAAGCACAATTTCCTGCTTCTTTCATTCAGTCTCACTATATATATAAACACATGATGATTTTAGACACACGTACCAGGAATAATGCACCAAAATGTGTTGAATATTCCTGTATCATAACAGGAAAAATCATTCTGCTTTCCGTTTAGTGTCATTACAGAATGAGAAGTGTGTATGCAAGTGTGCATGCATGTGTGGGTGTTTGTGCATGTACATGCATGAGTTTGTGTATGTGTGTGTGTGTCTGTGTATATGAGTATGTGTTTATGCACATGCACATGTGCATCTGTGTTTATGTGTATGTTGTTATATTGCAAGTGTTTGTGTCAGGGGATATCATTCATTTTTACAGACTTTTTTTTTTTTATTTCATGTGAAATAAACTACATCTCTATTGGTTTATTTTGGTTGTTGCATTAAGTAAATCACAGAATATAAACTTTTCCTTGATGTTCTTTTCATGAACCTGGCATATAAATATAAAGTTATTGACTGATGTTTGAAATGTCAGTTGATTCAGTGAAATACATGTTGATAACTGCAGAACTGTTGTTAATCTCATTGGTAATTTGAGTTGATATGTCCTGACTCATGCCCTTAAAATTGTTTGGACAAAGGCACCAGATTCAATCACTTCATAGAATTCTTTCCTTGCATGATTTTAACCATCTTCAGATGACTAAACTTCGTTTAGTTTCTTCTAATTTTGTAACGAGCTTCTATTCTTTTGCAATCATTTATGAAATTGTATGATAGGCTGTCTATAGAGGTTTATCAGCAGGGGAAAATCTACAATAATGAAAGCACTCCTTTCTAATCACAAATAATTCTTTTAAACTTAAAAGCATTAATCAAGGTGTCATCTTAATTTCTGTGCTTGATTTTATGTTGTTCCATCAATCCTGGCAGATTTAAATTTCCTTTACTCAATGACAAATTGAAAATCTTGTATTGGGGGTACTTCAGTCCCATCTATTCTGTTACACAGGTGGAGATATGATTATTTCTGGGATATTTCACATGAAGATAAATAACATTGAAAGAGTAAAGAAAAGATAAAAATTAACTAACGTCAAATAATAAGTTCAATATAAACTCATGGTTTCAGGTTCAGACCTGGATAGATGTTTTCTACTATAGCCCAGGCCATTCAGTGTAAATGAATTTGGTAGGCAGAAGCTGTGTTGAAGCCCGTCATGTGTGTGTGTGTGTGTGTGTGTGTGTGTGTGCGTGTGTGTGTGTGTGTGTATGCGCATGCATGCATGCATGTATTTGTGCATATGTAAGTATGTGTGTGTTAGTCCTCCACCACTGCTTTACAGCCTGTATTGGTTAGTTTACCCCACCCCCTTAGCAGCTTGGCAAAAGAGACTGACAGTATATCAGACTTAAAAAAAGGTTAAGTTCTGGAGTTAATCTGTATGACTAAACCTTTTGAACTGGTACCCCACCATAGCTGCAATCCAATGACTGAAACAAGTAAAAGAGGATCAAATAGAAAAGAATACATTTTTTAAATGGAATGTGTAATTCACATTGATCTTATACCATAACGATACAATTATCTAATGAGAAAATATAAATAAATGAACTGGAAGACATCACCTGCAGTGAAAATGTTTGAATAGACCATAAAAATGATAAGCAATTTAAACACAGTCATAGCAACATATCGTTTAGCTAAATACTGGGAAGCAGTTTTGCAATTATATCATAAAATAATGATCATAAGAATTCCCAAAAATTATCATTTATTCAGTATAATTATTGAATACCATTATTAAATCCAACATGTTACTAGAGATCAGATCCCAGCCTCCAAGCCTTTCATTTCGATATTTTCAGTTAAGAACCCCTGCTGTAGAAGCATATGCATCTATATGTTATAGCTGTATATGCAGCTAAATATATTATAAAGTAAAAGATAAGTAGGCAGTTGTTAATGGCATCAAGTCATTTATAAAAGTTATACAGAAGTGGGTATAAATATAACGAGGTAGAAAGGCAGAAAAATCATAGATAGATAGATATTCTGAAAGATCATACTCTAATGTCACAATTAAAAGATGGGGTGAATCTGAGTAGTCTTTTGTGATAGTTGTTCATTGATAGGTACGTTGATATCCAAAGAGTTCATATTTGAACCTTACAAATAAGATAGTGGAGGATATGAGTAAACCTTTACAGCTCTTTCAAAGGTTTTGGTGCTCAGTAAGTGCAATGTTTGGCATTGCATGCACATATACATAATGTAGATTGGTGTTATTGCATGTATATGAAATAACATAAGTTTAAATTCTCTGAACACTCATCTTAACTTCAGAAGGAAGAGCATAAACACACACACATACAAACACACACACACACACACACACACACACACACACACACACACACACACACACTTCAATTCAAAGATTTTGGGAGGCACTACAGCATAACAGGCCACATTTTCACTCTAACACAGTTTCTAGAATGAGTGATAAAACATAAATAATCTCTTTGCATTGCCTTTGTTGATTACAAAATTGCCTTTGATGGTATTGAGATAAATGCAATGCTGAAGTCTCTTGAGATGCAAGGAGTTGAGGCATAATGCATCAAACTTCTCAAGGAGATGAACTCAGGATGTGCTACTGATATAACTCTGCTGTCACCTCTGTAAGAGTTCCAGTCAGCAAGAGTGTCAGATGAAGAGATTCCATCTCTCCAAAGCTTTGATACATTTATTGGAAAGGCAGCTTTATGTACATCATAGAAAACACAGATCAACTGCAGGCTATGCTGACAGAGCTAGAGATCCAGAGTTCAGCAATAAGCATCAAAATAAAGTACATGCTGTCTAAAAACAGAGCACAAGGTGGAATAGTAGTGGGAAGTGATGAAATTGAGATGAAGTGGTACATTCTATAGAGATAAACAGCAAATATGTGCTGACATATGAACAGTGAAATCTCATTCAAAGTAAGAGCAAGTTGGAAGACATTTGCCTTAATTAAAGATATCCACAAAGTACAACTGGATGAAATCCTGCATGCCAGTCTCTTTACAAGACAATTGCACAGGTCAGTTACCTGTGAGCTTTTCTACATGTCCAGCTCATTGGAACATGTGCTTTCAGTATTTCACAATTACATCTTTCACCCAGTTCTTGAATGAACTCCTTTCAGATATGCTCCGGCAAAAATATTCCTAGCATCGATATTTTCATGTCCCTTTGTGTCTAATGCAATTGTTGTTTTTCCCTCTTCATAACAGTCCATGTCTCACTTGTGAATACATATTTAGCATATATTATACGTGTGTGCATTTAGGTGTTTTGCTTTCCATCATAGCTGGGTAGAATTTTGCAGACATTGTTCCTAAGAGAGAACTAATAGATATTCCATCTTTTTGTTTATATTCCATCTTTTTGTGAGCAGCAAAATAGTATTTCTGTTGCACAAGCATCATAGGTTCCTTTATTTTGGGTATTTGTGTACATTATCAAATGCAATTTCAACTGTTTCTATTACTGGAAAAGCATGGCATATGTAGGGTAGGAATGGTATTTATTTGTTTCTTCTAAACTATCTAGAAATTCTTCTGATGACTTACTACTATAATTCTCTGGTGTGAATATTTTGATAAAGCTGCCAATTTGTTTGTTGATTTTATGTGTAAATGTATTTATCTATGATATTATGAGTTGGGTGGGGGGCAGTGGTTTGTTTGCATTTTTTTACTGTACTCTGTGTGTGTGTGTATGCATGTGTCTATTTATATATATATATAAATATATATGCTGAGGAAAGTAAGGGGGCCCCTATTTGTGTGTTTATCATTGTGATTATTTTTTAATTTGATTTTTAATTGGTTGGTGTTGTCTTTTTCGATCTTTGAAGACCTGTTTTTTATCTCCAAGTAAACTGATTTTGTAATATATTCATTTTTATCCATGGTTATAATGTACTGCTTTTGTCACTCTTGTATGCTTTTTTATCTTGTCATAATATTTTAAAATCATATATGGCTTTTTTGCTCGTTTTGTTGAGTATTTAGTACCTCTTTTGTGGATATTTATTTTCTATGCTTTCACCCGAAATATGATTAGGAGTTTATTATTAACATTTATAATACCTTTTCAATCACGTTTTCTTTTTTGTATTATATTAGTTTAATTGAACAAGGCTACAGTTAATACACAATATATACGTCACAAATTCAAATTTGACAAGACAAAATTCTAATGATCTATTGGTTCAATTCTGGTAAGAAAGTCTGTACCACCTTTCATAAAAAGGGCAGTATTGAAGATAAAATCACTACACAACCAGAAGATGGAGCTAATATACTATGGCAACGTTGATAAAGGTGAATTCAGGAAATTTATTATTCCAAATGAACTATTAGTGTCTAATATACTAATCTCTCCCACCAAAAAAAAAATTGTAATAAAAAAGAAGTGAAGTAGACATTGTGTTGTTTTTAATGTAATATGTGTGCGTGTTTGTGCGTGTGTGTGTGCGTGTGTGTGTGTGTGTGTGCATGCATGTGTATGTGTGTGTGTGTGTGTATTTAAATGTATGTATATGTATGTATTTGACCTTATTAGTATAATATTCACTGAATTGCTCAAACATAAATACTAAACAAATTTAAAACTTGTTGGTGGCAAAATTTCTAATGAGTTTACTGTCTGTATTTTAATTAATTTTTAATGTGATCAAGATTCTACAGGGATTCAGTTAGAATATTCGTTACTTTATATATTGCAATATGTTATGTTAATACTGACTAATCATTTATGTTATAACGAGGTTTTTAATCAAGATTTTAATTTCAGTATGAATACTAACGGTATAGATGGTCTCAAGCAAGTTTAATATTACTTTTTTACTCTTTTACTTGTTTCAGTCATTTGACTGCAGCCATGCTGGGGCACCGCCTTTAGTCGAGCAAATCGACCCCAGGACTTATTTTTTTTGTAAGCCTAGTACTTATTCTATCGGTCTCTTTTGCCAAACCGCTAAGTTACGGGGACGTAAACACACCAGCTTCAATTGTCAAGCGAAGTTGGGGGGGGGGGGACAAACACAGACACAAACATATACACACACATACATATATATATACGACGGGCTTCTTTCAGTTTCCGTCTACCAAATCCATTCACAAGGCTTTGGTCGGCCCAAGGCTATAGTAGAAGACACTTGCCCAAGGTGCCATGCAGTAGGACTGAACCTAGAACCATGTGGTTGGTAAGCAAGCCACTTGCCACACAGCCACTCTGCGCCTATTGTAATGGTAAGAGTAGAGAAACAAGAATTAGTGGTCTCCATACCTCCCTTTTGGTCTGTAGCTGTATTATTTAAATGAAATAGTTTTATATTTATAAATGAGGTTTTTTCATTATTACTATATTAGTAATAATTATACTCAAAATATTTTACTGGCATTTTATAATTCACTAAATATAAATATTAATGTTAGAAATATTGTATGCTGAGTTGAGAATCGAGCAGATACATATCCCCTTCCAGAAGAAGTTGGTTAGAATATTCAACTCATGATCATAAGGTTGTGAGTTCAATACCCTACAGCACATTATGTCCTTGAGCAAGACACTTTATTTCACAATGTTCCAGTCTACTCAATTGGCAAAAATGAGTTGTACCTATAAATCATAGGGCTAACTTTGTCACATTCTGTGTCACATTGAGTCTCCCTAAGAATTATGTTAAGAGTGTATGTGTCTGCAGAGTGCTCAGCCACTTGCACATTAATTTCATAAGCAGGCTGTTTCTTTGATCAGATCAACTGAAACCTTTGTTGTTGTACCTGACAAAGTGTCAAGAATTTAAAAGATAAATGAATGAGTCAGTAAATGAATAATCCAGTAAAAACAAAAAACTAAAAGCAAAAATAAAATAAATCGATAATTAAAGCAGCAATAATAACAACAACATAAATTTTTCTTTCTTTATTAGCCACAAGGGCTCAAGTGTAACAAACTTTATACAATGGAAGAACATATTAGGACTTTTAAAGGCATACATATACAGTCACTCACAACACACTCACATTTTATTGACACCCCCAAAAGGATGAAAGGCCAAGTTTGACCTTGGTAAGATCTGAACATAGAATGTAAAGAGCCAAAATATATTTTTAAGGTATTTTGATTAATGCTCTAATGATTCCGCCCATCCACCGCCACTACGACCACCACGACTACCATCATCACCACAACAACAATAATGATGATAATAATGGTTTCAAAATTTGGTACAAGGCTAGTAATTATGGAGGAGGCTGTTAGTCAATTATCTAGGCTCCAGTACTTGACTGGTACTTTATTTTATCATCATCATCATCATCAACAACAACAACAGCAGCAGCAGCAACAACAACAACAGCAACAATAATAATAATAATCCTTTCTACTATAGATACAAATCCAGCAATTTTGGGTAAGGGTGTCTAGGGGATTACATTTCCCCCCAGTACTTATTTCATCAACCCTGAAAAAATGAAAGGCAAAGTTTGGCAGAATTTGAACACAAAATGTAAAGACATGAAATGTTTAGTAGTATTTTGGCCAGCTTGCTAATGCTTTTGCTAGCTTGCCATTTTAATAATAATAATCCTTTCTGTTAAAGGCACAAGGCCTGAAATCTGGGGGAGGGATATAGTCGATTACATTGACCCCAATGCTTAATTTATCAACCCTGAAAGGATGAGAGGCAAAGTTGACAGTGGTAAAATTTGAGCTCAGAATATGAAGATTGATGAAATACCACTAAGCAGTTTGCCTGGCATGCTAACGATTCTGCCACCTCACCACCTTAATAATCTTTTCTACTATAGGCACAAGGCCTGAAATCTAGGGGAGGGATATAGTCGATTAGATTGACCCCAGTGCATAACTAGTACTTAGTTTATCGACTCTGAAAGGATGGAAAGGCAAAATCGACCTCAGTGGAATTTCAACTCATCACTGCCTTAATAATAATAATAATGATAATAATAACCCCATCTACTATAGACAAAAAGGCTAAAAAATTTTAGGGAAGAGGCTTGTCAATTACATCAGCCCTAATGTAAACTGGCACATATTTCATTGACACTGAAAGGATGAAAAGCAAAGCTGACCTCAGCAGAATTTGAACCAAGCAAGTTAAGTAAAGACAGATGAAATGCCACTAAGCATTTTGTCTGGCATGCTAACATTTCTGCTAGTTTACCATGTTAACAATGATAATCATAATTATTATTATTTCAAATTTTGGCACAAGGCCAGCAATTTTTGAGAAGTGGGTAAGTCGATTACATTGACACCAATAATCAACTGGCACTTATTTCATAGACCCCAAAAGGATGAAGGGCAAAGTCAATGTCAGTGGAATTTGAACTCAGAAAGTAAAGACGGGCATAATGTTTAGCAAGCATTTTGCCTTGTATACTAACAGTAATAATAATAATAATAATAATAATAATAATAATAATAATAATAATAATAATGATAGTAATAATAATAGTAATTATAATCCTTTTTGCTATAGGTACAAGGCCTGAAATTTGGGAGAAGGAGATAGCTGATTACATCAACCCCAGTGTTTCACTGGTACTTAATTTATCGACACTGAATGGATGAAAGGCAAAGCAAATTTTGGCACAAGGCCAGTCATTTTGGAGGTGGGTGTATGTCAGTTACATCAACCCCAGTGCTCAAGTGGTACTTATTTTATCAAACCTGAAAGGATGAAAGGCAAAGTCAACCTCAGTAGAATTTGAACTCAAAATGTAATGACGAACAAAATGCCGCTACGAATTTTGCCTTGCATGCTAACGATTTTGCCAGCTTGCTGCCTAAATAATAATAATAATGACTGCAACAACAACTAAAATAAATGAATAAATCTACATAAATAAATACAAAAAGCAAAACTGCTCTTGATAACTGTTTCTCTTCTTCAATCGCATCCAGAATTTTGCTCTCTGTGACACAACTGTGTCAAAGCCTCATAGAAGTTGGTGGAGTTTCTCTTACTTTCCCTCCCTATGTCAATAGTTTTCATTACCAACCTCCCTATTATACAAACACTGTAGCTGTCCCAGTCTGGAATAAAAATTTTCCCCTGACAATCCTGTAGTAAAATGTGTATTTCTCTGAAATTCAATTCCCCTATCATAGATTAGTATCAACATTTTTATTTTATTTTCCTCTATAGTATCCAGCTATATTCAGATTAGCCTGTAAAAATTAAGCAAAAGTAATTAAAATTTATTAAAACTAAACCACTGAAGGGAAGAAAACAAGAATGAAACACATACACAGACAGGTTGCTTTTTTAAAATTTTTTTTTATTTAAGATGATTAATTATATATTTACTTAGGTTCAATAATTATAACATTTTACCAAGTGTCTTTAAAATGAGACATTTAATGAGTATCAGGAAAAAAGTCTTGTTTACACAGCAACTGAATCCAAACACCAATTTTCTTGGGCTCCTGTTTTAAAGGGAAATTACCCTAAAGGCACCACAAGAAATAAGGTTGTTTAAACAGGGTCAAATGTACTAGAAAAACTGAGATGCCCTAGTATATTAAATAGACCCTGTAAAATAGAAACAAGTAAGTTATTCATCAAATAAAAATATATTATTTTAACAGTCATGGTTCTGTAATATAATAACAGAGAGATGGAGTTGCACAATGATAACAGAACAGTACAGAAGGGCAATGTTACTATGAGCAGGAAAAAATGTTTCAGATTAAGAGGGAAATGAAATTGTTGTGTGTGATATTGATGCCTTTCATAAAAAATGTATAGAAAGGCTGTCACAATGAAACTGGTGCTGCTCTACAAAGAGAAAAAGCAATACAAAGTTCAAGCAGTGGAATATGTTTTATGCTATGATGAAGTTTAAAGTTCTAGACTCTTGTCTTTGGAGAAAGAGAAAAGAAGAAAGATGCAAGAGAGACAGAGTGAGAGAGGGGAGAGAGAGAATGAAGGAGGGATGAAGTGGAGAGAGACAGAATGAAAGAAGGAGAGAGAGAGAGAGAGAGAGAGAGAGAGAGAGAGAGAGAGAGAGAGAGAGAGAGAGAGAGCAGGAAATCTGTAAAAGTGAGTAAAATATTCCACTGAACTGACTCAAGTAATTTGTCAGACACCTAATTCAATTTCTGAGGGATGAAAGACAAAACTGATCTTGGCAGAATTTAAACACCAACCAAATTATGTTAGATATTTTAGTTAGGGATTTTTACCATTTCTGACAGGGCCTAAAACCTATTTCATAACTGTTGTCTCTATCAACGAATTGTCAAAGTTGCTGAAACATCAGATAGAATGTCTTGTGTCATTTGTTCCTGTCGTCTGTACTCTGAGTTCAAATCCCAGCAAACTGCTCAAACTGCTTTTCCTTCCTTTCAGGATTGATAAAGAAAACAATTCCAGTCGAAAAATTGTCAATCCAGATTGACAGAATTGTAAGCAAGGGTCATGCCTTTCATTATCTCTTCCAGCTCTACATTCTGATAGCAATACCTGAGATGACTCTGATGCCAAGGTACATCAGCCCAAGTCAGCAGTCTTGTCTTTGATAAACATCAGTGGAACAGAGAGGGGAGACTTACTCAGGCAACTGTTTGTCTTTCTCAAAAGAAAAAAAAATTACCCAAGCCTATGTGTACATGTGCTGATGCATAGTCAACCTTGAAAGCATCTATCATACACTCATAACTGCATTGTGTAATATTAAAGCATTGAAACAATGTCAAAGATTAATAGCAAGTAACTAGAATAATACCTATGTAAAAGACATACTGTTTGGGGAAACTGGAGAATGTCAGCTTTGGCGAAAATACACAATGAAGTTTTTTGAGCTTATATAAATTCATAGATAGAAGCCTTTAAAATGTGGAGTCTGGTTTATTGTATTAATTAATATAGCACAACACTGGGTATAGAGAGGGCACCTGGCTAGCTGATGAAGTTCATATGCCATAAAGAAAAGACAGATTAGAAGTGTTATGGTGGACTCTTCATTTGAGAGAGAAATCAAGTAGAAATAGATTAAAAATTTTATTTCTCTTCCCCAGACAAAAAAGGCAGTCTTGGAACATTCAGATTTCTCTTCTACCCATGGCCTGCAAACTTATCCAAACTCACTGACTTCACTGAAATAATATTGATACAGTATTAAACAGGAGGGATATAAAACTATTGTGTTATAGCTACAGTAATAAACAGTTGCTGCCACTGTATTTCTATCTGTAGTGTAATCAACTGCAATTGTAAAACTTAGAACATTAAGTTGAACAAGTACAATGTATAGTTTTTATGGAGACTGTTCTTCATTACTAGATTTTATAAGTATGTGTATGTGTTTATGTGCATACATGTTTTTTTTTTTGCAGGCAAATCCCATTATTTGATTATAGATGCACAGTAAGCTTTTGAAAGATGGAAAACAATTAGCAATCTTGTGATTACAGTAGCAATTGCCTGATCAAAGAAATCTAAGCTCCTTAATTGGAATAAAGTAGTTACAACAAGAAACATGATAACCAATTTCTGAACAGCACGCAAAAACAAAAAAATTATATATGGTTAAAAAGATAAAAAAATAAAAGCAACACTGATATGTGAAAAATAAATAAATGAATAAATAAATAAGTAACTTTGGTATGATAGACAGATGTGTTTCATATTTTACTTTCCTGTAATCTTAAAAATTATAGGGAAAAATCTTTCTATTCTTTATGAGTTCATTATTCAAGTAAATAAAGTTACAGTATTGGCCCTTCCTAGTAGATAATATTTATAATAAGCTAGATAAAGAAATAGGATGATTATTTATTGTGACAATTGTCAAAAACCATCTTGAGCTTATTAAGAATTATGTAGCCACTGAAGTGTAATCAAGATGAGTTAATTGAGTCTGTCTTATGTAGAGCAACAAAACTGATTTCTTCTTTCAATCGAGAAGAGCTGTTTTATAAACCTATGTAGTAAAATATTGAACTTCCATAGCAAATGTATCAGAATGGACCTGACTGAATCCTACAAGTGCATCACTTGTATGATGCATGCTTAAAACTGTTTTATTCCCCCGAATTGTTAACAAGACAAAAGCTTATTGTAATAAACATGATAAAAAGATTAAGGTAGAAGCTGTGAATTCATTTGTTTGTTTTTGGTGTTAAAGAACCCCTAATACAAAAATGAAAGAAGCAATGTTCTAAAAACATCTCTAAGAACTTCGAAATTCATGTAGACAAAATTGCATACTTGTAATGGTTCAACTGCCTCATTAACTAGGCAAGTGAACTGAGTTGAGACTTTCAGATATATAAAGATACTATTATTTTATCAGAGTAAATAGTAGGATCCAAGGAAATTAGTGATGATCTGCATTAATAAAAATAAACAGTTCAAAAGTAAAATAAATTGGTTAGTGAGGAAATAGAGAAATAGTTTGCTGTTGGAGTGACCCTTCTTTGGAATAAGCTATTTTCTTGGCAGGAGGAAGAGGAAGAGAGAGAGAGAGAGAGAGAGAGAGAGAGAGAAAGGGCAAGAGAAATAATTATTGTTTCTTTCTCTTTCTCATCTTCTCTCAGTTTACTTATTTAGTGCCATTAGAAGATATCACTCAACAGCAGTTAAATGAGGGAGCCCCTATATGGTGGCTAAATTTGCTAAAAATGGCAACAAAATTTCTTTCAAATCATCCACTCAACAGTTGTAAAAAGGACAAATTCAATAATGTGATACTGGGTTTTCAACATATAAAAATAATAGCAGATGGTTAAGGCCGGAATACCTTTGATGAAATATTCTGCTGTGGTTTGGCCCCAACTCAACACTGTTGACTTGGGACTGAACATCAACAACAACAATCATTCTCTGACAAATGGCACTGGAAAATCTTTCCTCTGCCATTGTGATAAACCAATTCATTCCATTTGTGAACTACTACAGTCCACATTGAACCAATTTTGTTGCATACATGGTAGACAGATTAAAGTAAAAGCTTCAGTTTATTTGTTTATCTTCAATAAAAAGAACTCTGGAAGAAACATGCAAGCAATGTTCTAAAAACATTTTTTTTTTAAATAAAGAACTTTCAAGTCTTGCTGACAAAATTTCAATTCTTTTGTTGACATTGAGGATGAGATCTGATTTGAAAACATAAGGAACCAGAACAAATGCCACAAGACATTTTGTCTGACACTCTAACAATTCTTCCACGTTACTCCACTAGTTTTTGTGTATTTTAGGTTAAATACTTCTGTGCAAAATCCAAATTAGCTCTTGTCTTTTGTCTTTTGAATAAACCTAAGCAAAGAAAACATATTGTGTAAATTGGTGGACATCACACAACATTTTTTTCCTTGATTACATTTCCAGGAACTGACAGTGGCTTATATTTTTAGACTTTGCTGAAAATTATATACAATGTAAATTTGGTAGCACATGATTAAAACAACACAAATAAATGAATCGCAAATGTATGTGCACTTTATTTCATATAGTTTACTAAGCATTGCTAAATGAAGATGGTGCCTCACATTTGCTTTGAGACTTAAGTAAACATAACTGTGATGAATCAATTGAGATCAATCTATTGATCTGTTTCTTTCCCTTGTCAGACTATCTCCCTCTATCTCTCTCTCATTGTCTCTCTCTCTCACTGTCTCTGTCTCTCTGTGTCTCTTTGTCTCTGTATGTCTGTCTCCCTCTCTCAATGAGTCTCTCTCTCACTCAACCCCTCTGTCTGTCTCTCTCTCTGCCTCTTTGTCTCTCTCTCTGCCTCTTTGTCTCTGTCTGTCTCTCTCTTTGCCTCTTTGTCTGTCTCTCTCTGCCTCTTTGCCTCTGTCTGTCTCTCTGCCTCTTTGTCTCTGTCTGTCTCTCTCCCTCTCTCAATGAGTCTCTCTCTCACTCAACCTCTCTTTTTTTTATCTACATATCTGTCTCTATTTTCCTGTCTATAAATCTGTTTAGTCTGCAAGGGGAATTTATGGGGAAATTTATAAAAATACAAATCAAAAAGTGTAAGGTAACAAAGTCTAATTGTGTTTGTAACAGTATAAAATAAGAACATGAAATAATGAAAGTCTTTGATCAATTAAGAAGGAAATAAAACACAGAACTCACCTGTTCAAAGCAATTCTACCAAGTATATTTGTTCATTTTTTACAGCTTTTTTACCCAGCTAACATTGGTTAGATGAATGTGTTGTTGATGCATTGTTTTACAGTTAGATGCCTGTAAAAATTTCTACGTAGGGAATCTTGTTTCACAAGCATTTGAAGACAAAGCAAGCTGACATTTTGTTGACAGAAGTGGCAACGCCACTGCTTGTAGCTTACGATATTTGGAGGGTGCAATTGCAAACAAACAAATATGCAAACATGCATATGCACATACAGCTTTATGTAAACATATAATGATGTGATGGTGGTGTTGCTGGGAATGGTGATGGTAATGTGGTAAAAGTGGTGGTGATAAGGATTTTGATAGTGATGACAATGACGATGATGATGATGATGATATGCGTGTGTGTGTGTGTGTGTGTGTGTGTGTGTGCATGTGTGTGTGTATATATATATATATATATACACAGCGTTGGCCAAAAGTATTAGGCCACCCCAATGTTCTTGGGTTCTGCTATCTCAATGTTAACGGAACTCATGCATGTGATAGATTATGGTATATTTCACAACATACATTAGTTTTAATATCTGGTTGACCCTCCTTTAGCATCAATTACCACTTTTATACAGTTAGTCATTGAATCAATTAGTTTCTTGCAGGTGCTAGGTGCAATTTTACTCCATTCTTCTCTCAACTGTTGGTACAAATACTCTTTATTTTTAATTATTGTGTTCCTGATAACTTCACCAAGAGTTCTCCATAGGTATTCGATTGGATTTAGATAAGGATATTGAGCTGACCAGTCCGTGGAGGCAATAATTTGTGTCTCAAGCCACTGATGAGTATTCATTGCCGTATGACATGGAGCGCTGTCCTGTTGAAAGATAACTGTTTTCCGACACTCTTGGATGCAATTTAGCAATTGATGGCTCTAAAACATCCAATAACATAGAAACATAGGTAGCTGAATTCATCCTTCCCTGATATAAAAACTTTTCTCTGGGTCCTGTGGCAGACATGCAGGCCCACACCATGATAGAACCACTCCCATGTTTCACGGTCCGTACCAGACATTCAGCCTTAAATGCTTCCTCAACTCTGTGACATATGAAAGTTGCACCAGATGAGAAGGAGGCTTGTATGAATGTACGAATGCAGAAGTGGAAAGCAAATTATCTCAACTTTATAACATTTGTATATAATTTAATTCAGTTTCTCAAATGTCTTTAATGTTTTCCTAATTTGTAAATTGGAAGGTTGTAAATTAATCTTTCTAAGATCATATCATTAATATTTCTAAGTCATATGAACTTACATGTCTGAGCGAATTCAATAAAGGAGTAACATTTTCTTAGTGTAATGTGTTATTTTATATGCTCTTTAACCTGCTTCAGATTTGTTTCTTTGAGAAGTGTTGTGATTGGTAGATGGAAATTTGAAGTAAAGCTTTAATTGCTGTCTATATAATGATTCCATAAAAATCCATAGAGTGCATACATGCATGCTGTGTGACAAGAAGCTTGCTTCCTAACCACTTGGTTCTGAGTTCAATCCTACTGTGTGGCACCTTTTATTCTTTTATTCTTTTATTCTTTTATATGTTTCAACTCAAAGGCTATGGCTATGTTGGGGCACCACCAGTGTAATCACCTTTTCAATGGCCAATTTTATGTGATTGGCTTTTGGTGAAAGAGAGAGTTTGACACTGCTACCCTCCATCATCATCATCATTATCATCATCATCATTGTCATCATCATCATTTTTCCACTTTTCCATGTTTGCCTTAGACATAATTTGCTAAAACGAGTTTTTAATGGCAGGATGCCTTTCCTGTAGACAATCTCACCAGTTTTCAACCACGGTGATATTTTTCAATGATAGACATGTTTCTCATAAAAGACTAGAAATGGACAACCTCACTTGTAACATGATGATGCTTATTAACAGCCATCACATGATGTCCAGTCAAGGGCACGTAGAAACACACATGCTCAAAAACCACGCCCACACATATACATAAATATATATATATGGGTATGTATTACATACATACATACACTAACTCAAAACTCCTCCATTCAAATTTCTTGACGTTTCTGTCAGCATACACCACTCCGCTCTCATCAACTCACCACTACAAACACACTGACTCACACTCCTACCTTAACTTCTCCTCCTCCCATCCTACTGATACCAAGCTCTCCACCCCCTACTCTCAGTTCCTCTGTCTACACAGGCTCTGCAGTGACTACTATGACTTTGAGACTCAGCCTCAATTCATGGCTCACCACGTCATCCTACGTGGATATCTCCTCACCATTGTCCACACTGCCCTTGCCCAGGAATGATCTGTGGACTGTACCGCTACTCTTTCTCCTTGCACCTGCCCCACCCTTACCCATCTCCTGTTACCCCTTACCTGCCACCTCTTCACCCTATCCCTCCCATGCATCATTTTCCAAGCCTTCCAGCGACCCCAGTACAACCCCTCCGCCTTGCACACCTTCCTTAACCTACCCCTTCCCTCCTTCAAACGAGCACATTTTTTTCTCTCTCTGTTTTTTTCATTCTCTTTCCATTTTTACCTCTTAATCCTTTCTGTCAAAGAGCATTGGCTCGAAATCTAAAAGATTTTTCTCTTTTTCCGAGCATTAAATTAATACACCTGCTTGTTGTTCCTACACCTGTGTTTGTTTCCAGTAAATTTGAACCACACACACACACACACACACACACACACACACACACACATATATACATATACATACATATATATATATATATATATATATATATATATATATATATATATATAAATTATTTAAAATTATAATACAGGGTATCAAGAGATACCACCACTCTGAAAAAATAGCAGTCAAATCCTGACTCTAAAACCACAATATGGTATCTCTTGATACCCTGTATTATAATTTTAAATAATTATTACCTTTGATGGTTTTTATTCCCATGCTGACCACTTGATAAGATCAATATTTTAAATATCGATCTTATCCTTATTTATATAAATATAATTTTATCAGTGTATTTACTGCGCTGATATTCTGTCCGGATCGCACGAAAGGTTGTTTAGGCGGGCTATTTAAGCTAGTCGTGTGCATACGTGCATATATATGTATATATGCGTCCGTATATGTAAGTATACTGTTTATATACATGTGTTTGTATTTATGTACTGGAGTATATTCCACTGATGAAGGCAGAGCATTATTATTTATGCAAAGCCAGAAATCCAGGATTTGGAATTATCTTATTTTTACTGGTTCATTTGGTCTTCGTCTTCGCTAATCATGCCATGCGAACATTTATTGTGGTTTTAGAGTCAGGATTTGACTGCTATTTTTTCAGCGTGGTGGTATCTCTTGATACCCTGTATTATAATTTTAAATAATTATTACCTTTGATGGTTTTTATTCCCATGCTGACCACTTGATAAGATCAATATTTTAAATATCAATCTTATCCTTATTTATATAAATATTATTTATATAAATATTATTTATATAAATATATATATATATATATATATATATATATATATATATATATATATATATACATATATATATATATATATATATATATATATATAAGAGACATGCCGGGTGGATCCTAACTCACCAAGCGTTAGGAAGGGCATCCAGCTGTAGAAACTCTGCCAAATTAGATTGGAGCCTGGTGTTGCCATCCGGTTTCACCAGTCCTCAGTCAAATCGTCCAACCCATGCTAGCATGGAAAGCGGACGTTAAACGATGATGATGATGATGATATATATCAGGTGTGATGCAGTAGAACTGAACCCAGAACCATATGGCCGAGAAGCAAACTTCTTACCACACAGCCATACATACATATGCATATATGTATATTAATATATATATATGTATACACACACATACATACATACATACATACATACATACATATATATATATATATATATATATATATATATATATATATATATATATATAGTGTGTGTGTGTGTATTTAAGTTTGCAGTTTATTCAACTAATTGTGTTCATAAATCTCTGTATCAGTATATAAGGGTATGAAAATAGAAGTATTGCTTACATATTGTTCATACAGTTCATTCATGTTCACACATGCAATTTTCATGTATTCAAGTATTCAGATAGATATGTATACACATTCTTACAAACATACATGCTTACATACACGTGTGTGTGTGTGCATGCATGCGTGTGTATGTGTGTGTATGTGTATATATATGTGTATTTGTATATATATATATATATATATATATACACACACACACATACATACAAATATATACATATATATATGCATTTATCTATGTATGTATATAAATGTATACATATGTGTGCGTGTGTTTGTGTATATATACCCATTCCAATATTATGAATAAAACATTCAAATTTGGTACTGTGTGAAGTTTGACTGAGTCTAATTTGCCTTGATTTGTATGCTCTCAGTCAGGACACGTTTTATAGACAATTGCATATATTGTAAAGTAAAATATGATAGAACATATTTTAGTTGCACTTACATATTATAAGACACAATGAATGAACTAATAAGAGATAAAAAAGAAGAGATAACAGAAAATCGGAGTAAAGCTTTGATGTAAGTAAAGCATTAATATAATTTTTTTGAAGATTTGCCATTAATTTCGATGTGCAAAAATGGAGACAGAGTATTCTAGAATAAACTATGGACTGCTTCTTAAGCATTTTAATTCTTAATCTCTGTGGCCGATGTAATAAAGATTTAAGACATGAAAGAGGGTATAATGAATTCAACCAAAAAACCAAAAACAAGACAAAACGTGATGAAACTTACATGACGAGTAACTAAATTATTGAAAGCAATTATATATGGCAGTATATATGTAATGAATTATTTATTTTAATTACAGAAAGCATTTAAAATACTTTTTGTCATCTGTCCTAATAATAATTTCCAATTATATAATAAATACTAGAGTTGTGTGCTTACTAAAAAAATATGCTGGAAGTTGTGTAGTTGTCATCGTTGTCATTGTCACCACCACCACCAACAACCACAACAACACTGTCATATCATGTGCACGTACATATCTCTGTGTGTTTATCATCCATTTATCTGTCTGTCTGTCTATCTATCTATCATATTGGCCACCTAGCTAGGGAGCTGCACAGACAGACAGTTAGACAGACAGATAGATATCTTCATCATCATTGTTTTGCATCCATTTTTTATGCTTGCATTGGTCAGATGGAATTTGTATTTTCAGTCATGTCTTTCACAGAAGACTGGATACAAGCAGCATCACTTTCATGATGATGATGCTTGTTTATATAAATCACATGATGTCAAAACAAAGGCACATGAAAACATATACATATATAAAAGCAAAGGAAATCCTGATCTCTACTTTATGGAGACACACTCAGGCTAGGTGTGAAAATTAATACAAATACTAATATTCCATTTGTAGTCACCCACAATCCTAGAAACAACATCCTGCATTCAGCCAAACGATACCTCCCAGTTCTATATCAATCACCAAATCTCCAATGAATAATTAAAAATTCACAAATTATCAACAGTCGAAGACAACCACCTAACCTCTAGAGACTCCTAACAAAGGTGAGATTCACGTTTGAAGAAGAAACGATGCAATTAACCAACTGTAAAGATTCCCATTGTGGGATATGTAAATTAATTGAGCAAGGGGCAACCAAACGATTCAAGAATGGGAAATTAAAAGTGAATGCAAACATGAATTGCAAAGTAAAAAACCTCATTTACGGCATCACATGCCCACAGTGCAATGAAAACTACATTGGGGAGACAGGAAGGAAACTGTCCAGCCATGTAAATATGCATAAACAACAAATTAGGGATTCATCTCTTAGGAATGTCCCATGCAGTGAACATCTGGATATCTGTGCAAATGGAAAATATAAAATATTCGCATTTTACGAAATAAATTATGAAAATGTGCATCTACGAAAGGCAAAAGAATACTTTATAAGAATTCTAAATTTGAAATTAAACCAAAAATAGCCAACACTCCATATAATAAACAATGGTAAAAGAATATTTATGACTAAAGCCAAAAGTCCGAAAATAAACCAGAAATAATACTATCACTACCACGAAAATAACAACTTCCAAGCACATGTGTTTGAAAAAGTTTAATGAAAGCGCTCACACACTAGAAAAAAACTTCTTCCGTGGGAAGAGCCATTCTAACAATGCGTCCTGCCCTAACTCTTTGAAACGCTTAGTTTTAGAATGGTAGCAGCTGATGAAGGAAATGTTCTCTATGTGGCCTGTGTGTTTTCTGTGCTCTGTTTATCATTTTGTCCACGTTTTTTGCAACGTCCTGTACCCAGATATGCATCTATATATACATGTAGATGTAGGTATGTACATACATGTATGTATGCATATGCTCACATATTATTTGTATTATATATATATATATATATATATATATATATATATATATATATATATATATGTATGTATGTATGTATGTATGTATGTATGTATGTATGGATATAAAATTAATCAAAAGACATACTGAGTATGTCTACCTGCTGGAAATAACTGTCAAAACTCTTATTTGAATGACCAAAATACACTGATGATAACTACAGAAATCAACCGATGGCAAATCAGGTTAAGATAATCTCCCAACGTACATTTAAGTATTTAGACTCATGCGGACTGGTTTCTGTATATGTATATATATAGATATGTATATGTTTATATATCTGTGTATATATATATATTAATGCATGTATGTAAGGGCATGTGGCCTATTGGTCTGGAGTGTTATATTCACAATCGTGAGATTGTGGGTTCAATTCCTGGACCAGGAGGTGCATTATGTTTTTGACCAAAACACTTTATCTCACATTGACATGTTGCCCACTGTGCACCTGTTCAAGTAATGTCAATTTAAAGGGGGTGAGGTGAGATAATGTGCAGCACAAACACTTGATCATGATAAAAGACCTGAGCTGGGTGTTCATCTAAAGATTTCAGAACTGTCTTTCTTGGACCTCTCTCTCTATATCTATCTCTTTATATATCTATCTATCTATTTATCTCTCTCTCTCTCTCTCTCTCTCTATATATATATATATATATATATATATAGTTCTATATATATAGTTCTGAAATAGCCTCTATTTTTCAGCATATTGACTTGGAAAATTTTTTCTTTCGCCCATATCTATAATTGTTCATAATTTTCACATTAAAAGATATTTTAATATGCCGGCCACTGATAAAATTATTTAAAAAAAAATTTATCCATATATATGTCTATATGTAAATATATATATATGTCTGTACCTGGGTGCACGCATGTGCGTATGCAGATATGTATACATATATATATATATATATATATATATATATATATATATGTACGTATGTATGTATACATATATATAATATATATATATATATATTTGTGTGCATATAAATAATATAATATATATGTATGTGTGTGTGTGTGTGTGTGTGTGTGTGTTTGTGAGAACAATAAATATCTAAATAATACACATATATGTGAGTATGTCTCTGTATACATTGGTGCTCATATATATATACTCACACATAAATGTATTAGGCTTAAAGCATGACTGTAACTATTTTATTCTTTGTAATTTTCCATTAAGCTTGCCAAAGTTATGAATTGTATGGATTTTTATTGTATCAGATCACCAACAATTCATCAGCTAAAGCCAAGAGCCTCTCACATATATTTTCTACAAATAAACAAATTTTCTCCATAGAGGAAACGACCATGAGAAAATATAAGAGGCAAACCATTCACCAAATATACAGGCACATAATGCAGGAGGAAGATTTGGAAATCTATTTTGATTCAAAGTACAAATCATACCTCCATTGAACAAACAATGTGACAGCTGGGAATTTATAACAGTAATGTGATCATGCATGGTTGGTGATGTCATGCAGTATTACATGCCTGATAACTGCATAGAGAACAAAATATCCTATGTATGTTTAAGCCAGGAAGAGCAAAAAATAAATACATGAATTGAAAAACTTAAGTCCTGACATTAAATGCTGAATACTGAAAATGGTGACATTTTGCAAGGAAAATAGTAGAATGATTTTAGTGATACAAATAAGAGAGGGGGAAAGTAAAAGACAGAGAGAGAGAGAGGCATATAGAGAGAGGCATATAGAGAGAGGCATAGAGAGAGGTAGGCAGAGACTGAGAGGGGCCTCAAAGAAAGAGGGTAAAGAGAGAGAGGAAGATAGAAAGAGAGAAAGAAAGAGGGGGGGGCGAAGAGAGGAGGCAGATAGCTGAAGGCAGTGTGAGGGGGATTTATAGAAAGGGGAGAAGCAGAGACAGAGAGAGAGTGAAAAGAGAGCGAGAGAGAGAGAGAGAGAGAGAGAGACAGAGAGACAGAGAAGAGAGAGAGAAAAACAAATAAAGAGATAGTGGAAAAATAAACAGTCTGTAGATCAATAAGTGTTGAAAATTAAATAAATATTGTACTGTTTGAAAGTTAGTTATTACATATAATCTGAATTGCATAAGAGACATGTTTCCCATTAGCAACCACCCACCCACACACACACACTCATGCACACACAAACACAGTCATATATAAAACTGATGTGCTTCAACACAGTTTTCATCTTGCAAATTTCACTCTTTAGTCTTTGGCTATCATGAAGTTGTGGTTGAAGTCACCTGTATTAAAGTACCATGCATGCAATGGAATCAAAACTTAATGATTCCCCAGACAAAAGAATTCATCAATAAGATACCAATAAATATGTCCTTATTACTCTAAAATATTTGCAGCAAATTAATTTGGTGAAATTGTTTACCTTTATTTAAACAGAATTGTATAGAAATTGTATAAGATACAGGATTAATTTGGTTGTTAAGAGTCAAGGATATATGTTAAGGAATATCTTTCCATATGCAAGCATAGCTGTGTGGTAAAAAATGTGCCCCCCAAAGTTCAGTCTCATTGTGTGGCACCTTGGGCAAATGTCTTCCACAATAGCCTTTTCCCAGAATTTCTGATGTGCAAAACAATTAAAACTGCTAACCTTGCTTTCTGAGGTTAGGAAGTTCGTTAGATTTCATCAGATGCTGACCCTCTACAAGACAAGATCCAGTAGTTTAGCTAGAGTTCGTGCTATCCAGGGCAGCCCCTGAGTTTGCTGCCTACCCTCACCCTCTTTCTGCAAACAGTCTGTATAAGATTGTACAGCAGCCCCAAAGTGCTACCCCATAAGAGTGTTTCTCTGGTGTAGACTACCCATTCTGCCCCCAGAACCACCTACACCTATGCCAATATTAGCTGTAAGGTGTCAAGCTGGCAGAATTGTTAGCACAGTGACAGTTCATCTGTCTTCATGTTCTGAGTTCAAATTCCACTGTGGTCAACTTGGCCTTTCATTCTTTCGGGGTTGACAAAATAAGTACTAGCTGAGCATTGGGGGTCAATATATCTGACTTACCCCTCCCCTAAAATTGATGACTTTGTGCCAAAATCTGAAACGAATATTAGCTATACAGGCAGGTTCATAGATTCAGCCTTCTCAAATTTATCTCTTAAAACCATCCTAATTGGGGTGGATAGCAGGTAGAAGGTTTTGTATTCTATATACTAGCAATGCATTTCTTTTACTGCTTCTTTTGCTATTGCTAACCTTGTGACTTGTCAAAAGTAAATTTTACATAAAGTAGAATGTCTGAATATGAATACATTAACGTTCACGTATTGTTGTCTTTCTTCTTTATATTCAGTTTCTTCTTGTAAAGAGATAACTGGTTTTTGCCAATGAAATAAATCTTCATTCCTGGAATTTATATTACTGCAACTGAGAAGAGTTAAAACGCCATATTTGTGTATACATGTTTGTGTATTTTTATCTCTTTCTAGATCCACCCTGATCACCCCAACCATCTTTATCTCTTCTAAAATAGGAATAGCCATGTAGCTCCACTACAGTGAGATGCCAGTTATACTAGTCCCTTCTTTCATACTTTAACTTTTCATCCCTTGGCATAAAGCCACCTCTCTCATCATTTGTTATCTTGCAAGCTGCATGGCAACCTCACCAGTGCTGGTAGCATGAAAAAGCACACAGTACATGCTGTAAAGTGGTTGGGTTGATGTTAGGAACAGCATCCAGCTATAGAAAAGACACCAAAATAAACATTGGAACACAATACAGCCGTTGGACCTGTCAGATCCTGACAAATCATTCAACCCATGCCAGAATATCAGCCATAGTATAACAACATTAAAATGATGTTGATGATACAAACATACATAAAAATATATTCATATATGATATATATGTATATATGAATATGAGTGGCTGTGAGGTAAGTAGCTTGCCCAAGGTGCCATGCAGTGGAATTGAGCCCAGAACCATGTGGTTGAGATGCAAGCTTCTCACCACACAGCCACGCCTGTGTGATATAGATATATAATGTATGTATATATATATATATATATATATATATATATATATATATATAGATAGATAGATAGATAGATAGATAGATAGATAGATAGATAGATAGATAGATAGACAAATGTTCATATATACATATATATATAAGATATGAAGATGTGACAAGTAAAAGAGACAGAAAGATTAATTGATACGACAAGAGATGAAGACAGCAGTGAGAGAGAGGTAGTAGAGACTGAGAGAGGGAGAATGAGAGAAAGAGAGAAGCTGGCAATTGTGAAGGTTAATTTGTTAAACGTATTGCCAAAAATATGAAATATCAATGATTTTTATTCTTATTGTTACAACTGCTTTTTTTAATGTTTTTTTTTTTTTTACAGTTCTAAAAATCAGTTGATTTGACTCTTCTCAACGATATCATTTAATGTTTCTCATCTAATGAAAGGCTTCATATGCTATATATAGATCAACAATTTTTTTTTTTTTTTCCCAACATTTTTCTGGAGGAAGAAAATACACATGAAGTTATACTTTTATTTTTACTTCTAATCATAAATTTTTCATCATTACTTTCTTCTTCATTTGCCACAAGGCAACATGCTTTTCAATAAAATATCTTGATATTTTATTTTATTACTTTTTCTTATTGTTTTGTTTGTTTGATATTTATGACTTATTGTATTTGTTTCTGATACCAAAGAATGTCATAGAAACTGCTAAAATATCTGATATCTCTGAAAGACATTAGATATAAAGACAACAATAACAAAAGCATATTTTTGTTTGTTTTTGTCTTTCTTATAGAAATTATATAGTTGTAGAAAATCTATTTCCGTTTTCTATTGAATCAAAGTTTATGATAATGGTGATAATATAAGTGCATTTATATATTCATCAAACCTTGTTGACTTTCTTTGGTATTTTTTTCCTTCGAAAAAATTGAAAAGTAATTAGCAACTATCAAAAGTTCTTATAAATAACAAAAGGATTTTCTAACACTTAAAAAAAAAATGAAAAACATGAATGCAATCTATAAAAAAATGAACAAAAAAATATCAACGTTTATCTTTTTTAAATATATTATCTATCTTCTAGCTTTCATTTCATTTGATATTATATAATTTATTTTCAAAATCAGCATTCACTCTGAAGAACAGATGGAATTTCAATTTTTTATGATCAATTTGCTGTATATAATTATGTGTGTGTGTATGTAAATACATACTTATTTACATAGATGCATACATACAAACACGCATACACACATGAAGCATGCATACATACATACATACATACATACATATATACATGGCTGGTTTTTTTTCCATTGGAATACAGAAGTGCTCAATATTCTTTTGCAGATAGATTTGTGGTTTCATAGTATAAATGCTTCGTGTTGTAGTTATTTCTTTACCATGGTTTCACACTAATACCTTATGCTTCCCAAGCTACTGCAGAAGTTTGCTGCTGACTGGAAGTAACTACCGCAAGAATTAAAATATGTGTGTGTGTGCGTGTGCACCTGTGTTTGTGTGTGAGTGTGCTTATATATGCATATGCATGTGTGTGTGTGTGTGTGTGTGTGTGTGTGTGCGTGTGTGTGTATGTGTGTGTGTGTGGTAAGAAGTTTGCTTCTGAACCACGTAGTTCCAGGTTCAGTCCCACTGTATAGCACCATGGGCAAGTGTCTTCTGCTATAGCCATGGGCTGACCAAAGCCTTGTAAGTAGATTTAGTAGACAGAAACTGAAAGAAGCTTGTCATATATGTATGTGTGCGTGTGTGTGTGTGTGTGTGTGTGTGTGTGTGTGTGTGTGTGTGTGTGTGTGTGCATGTATTTATGTCTGTGTTGTCACCCCACCATCACTTGACAACTGATGTTGGTGTGTATACATTCCCGTAACTTAGTGGTTTGGCAAAAGAGACCGATAGAATAAGTGCCAGGCTTACAAAGAATAAGTCCTGAGGTTGATTTGTTCATCTAAAAGCAATGCTCCAGCATGGTTGCAGTCAAATGATTGAAACAAGTAAAAGAATAAAGAATATATATAAATGCACATACGTGAATGTGTAAGAGTGTATGTGTGCTCGTGCATTATATATATATATATATATATATATATATATATATATATACACACACACATATATATACATGTACACACACACACACACACATATATATACATATACATATATATATATATATATATATATATATATATACACATTTACACACATACATATATATATATACATATATATATCATATATTTAATGTAGCTGTTGATTATGGTTAGTTAGGAAGTTACCATTGATTTTGTGCCTATAATGCTCTTAGCAATACAGGTAACTTCATAGACCAGTTGGCAGGAGGTACATAATGTATATATTATATATACAGATATATAGATATGTACGTACACACACACACACACACACACGGATAAATAAATACAATCATAGACAACAAGATAGACAGTTTGCATTTGGATGTTAAAAATAAAATAGCTTTATTGTTAACTTGAAAATTAGTCTATTTTTTATGTATTTTCATTGGTCATTAGATGATTAAGTATTAAAGGAGCAGAAAATCAAACAACCATCATGACAAATAAATATATATCTGGAAAAGGTCTTTTACATCTACAATACAATAGAGCTACAACGGGAGTGTGGAGGCGCAATGGCCCAGTGGTTAGGGCAGCGGACTCGCGGTCATAGGATCGCAGTTTCGATTCCCAGACCAGGCGTTGTGAGTGTTTGTTGAGCGAAAAGACCTAAAGCTCCACGAGGCTCTGGCAGGGGATAGTGGTGAACCCTGCTGTACTCTTCCACCACAACTTTCTCTCACTTTTACTTCCTGTTTCTGTTGTGCTTGTAATTCAAAGGGTCAGCCTCGTCACACTGTGTCACGCTGAATATCCCCGAGAACTACATTAAGGGTACACGTGTCTGTGGAGTGCTTAGCCACTTGCACGTTAATTCCACGAGCAGGCTGTTCCGTTGATCGGATCAACTGGAGCCCTCGACGTCGTGGGCGACGGAGTGCCAACAACAACAACAAAGGGAGTAACTGTGTGTGATCATAAAACGAAGGATGCACTAGATCAGTGGTTCTCAACTGCGTTCATATGGCCCCTGTGGACCCATATAAAATTTTTAGGGTGTCCATGTAATAAAATAGTAAATTGGGGATCTATAATAGTATTTTAAGGGCCACCGAAAATATTTTGATTCAGATATATTTATTGGTATGTATTGCAAAAAATGTTAGATCTCTTTCTCTAACAGTTTACATAGTTCAACTTGGAACTAAGACCTCAAATATAAGTACAAACTATTAAACCCCACAAATTTATTTTATGACTTCCAAATAAATTCTTTCTAATATTTGATAAAATGGATACATCGAAACCAGTTATATTCTGAATTACTCAGTGTAACAAAAATATTAAACATTTACTAAAATATACCTCTGTGCCTTTTCCAACTTTATTTACTTTTTTTAACTGTATATATATTACCCAGAA
>NC_142941.1:38778095-38780595 GCF_046866305.1 Octopus bimaculoides | reverse complement strand
GAGAATTAGGAGGTCAAAAATTCGGGCTGTTGAAGTCACAGAAATTATCTGACAACCACTTATGACTCTTTTGGGAGGTACTGCAAAGAGCCAAATCCTGCTGCCATACATTTGGTCTGGCAACAGCAACCCCTTCCAAGAGGGATTGATCATAGTCTCCACACAGTTACTCATAGCTTTCTGAATTGTACCTAATGCCCTGTTTTAAAGTTGCGTGTTGGCATAACATCATCCTCACTGGAGACACACCTAAAGACTATTACAGTTTGGGGGAATCTAGCTTTCATGATGTCCATGTCATGTCTTATGGTTTTTACATTGTTTACACAGCATTTAGCAGCAGTCATGATGTTGGCATTTTGATACTTGACACAAATCATCATGGTGCAGTCTTCGATGTCAACTAACTTTTTTTCTATTACAACTTTAATCTTTACACTCTCCAATGCATTTACTGTTCACCAATAGATCAGACTGTTCCTGAAGAAAGAGACATCAATATTATCAAATTTAGCCAAAACACTGTGTGTACACACGTACACACACACACACACACACACACACACACACACACACACACACACATATGCATACGTGTGTGTCCTTGTGTCTGTTTCTGTCATCCCTCCACACCACCGCTTGACAACCGTTGTTAATTCCTTTACATTCTCATACCCTAGAGGTTACACGAAGAGAGACCAACAAGATAAGTTTCAGACTTTAAAAAGTATATATTGATGGGTTCAACTAAAAACTCCTCAAAATAGTGCTCCAGTATGGTCTCAGTGCTATGACTGAAAGTAGTAAACGATAGAAAAAATACAGGCTGTCAGAGAAATTTAGTCTTCCACTACCAAATGTAGTGTCTGTTAATCAACATTTTTCATAATTAGTTGTGAGCTGCTTTTATTGTTTACTGTTTATAGAAATAACTTATCCCTTTAGCATTTAAACCAACCAAATCCAGCCAAAATATTTTATCAGTTTTGCATTCACACTACCCAGATTTGGCATCTCACTCCTATCCTACAATGTCACTTTTAAAATAAACAATCGCATCACTGAAATCTCAAAACTCCAAGATAACTCAAAATTAATTTAAAGCAATGTGAATAAATAAGCCTTACATTTAGCTGAGTAATCTGGATGCTAAAGGGTTAAACACATTCGATGAGTTAACAATTACAGAGTGAAACTAGTCAAGTCATTCAGTTCTTTCTACAAAGAGTCTTATGGTTTAAATACAGGATCTATTTCAGAGCCATTATTTGCATGCTGTAAAAGGGAAGGCCACATGAAGCTACTCTTATCCTGTGCTGCTCTCATCCATAAACCATAAAAGTGTCAAAAAAATAATAATAAAAAAATAAAAAGCTCATTATCTAAATGGTCTACTTCTTACAAATTTTATGCCAGATATTTAGGAATAACAAATGTGTCTGCTCCATTTTGCTTAAATATTCTTCAGTTTTATGTTATCACCAAAGAATATATATTTTTCTTTTTTCCCAAAACCAACCAACAAAATCTGGTTCATTGTTAAATGTGCAACAGTTGTATTTGCAAAGAACAATTACTGAAAAGGCCAAACCACAAAGAACATTAACACCTCAAATGGTATAGCACACTCATTATTATAATCCCCAATGTTCTTTGCATGTGTTGGGTAGACCTATGCTCTCTTTCATATCATAAGCTATAAAAGTTAAATAAAAAGAAATAATCTAAAAGGTCTGAAGGTATCGTACATATATAGATTGCACGTACTTGTAGCTTTACAAAATGTTAAATCAATGACAGCCTTCAGTGAAGATGTTTTTACTGAATTTTCTAATAAGGAAAGAGAAAAAGGTAGAGAGAGAAAGTGAGATAGGAGAATAGAGGGTGGAGAAAAATGTAGAGAAAGTGAGAAAGAGTGTTAGGGGAAGGAGAAAGATGTGGAGTAGAGAGAGCGAGAGAGAGAGAGAGAGGGAGAGAGAGAGAGAGAGAACGAGAGAAAGAGAATTGAAATGTTACAGGAAAGAAGGAAGAAATGGAAAAAAACTAGCATCTGAATTAATGTTCCAAGTTCTGAAATGGTTAGTAGGACATCCTGTGAGTTAGGCACAATTCATAACCTACTAAAAATCAAAGAATTATATAAAAGATTAGAAAAATGAAAAGTACTGTAAAAAAAGCCCCCCCCAAAAAGGGAAGGATATGTCAAATCATCATATGAATTATGTGAGAAAAAAATGAGAAAATTTTGGATATCATTTTAATTTATTATTCTTTAACCTTTATAAAACCTCCAAAATATATACTGCAGGATGAGCAGGCTGGGAAGTGAGCAGGTGGGCAGCATTTTTGATTATCTTTGATTTTCAGAAGAAAATCCTGTAATATTTCATTCTGTTATAGACACAAGGCCTGAAATTTGGGGGAAGTGGGGTGTCAATTACAACAACCTCAATGCTTAACTGGTACTTATTTTATCAACTCCAAAAGGATGAAAAGCAAA
>NC_142941.1:38774944-38777595 GCF_046866305.1 Octopus bimaculoides | reverse complement strand
ACCTGATTTGTAATGCAACCATAATCATCAGAACCCCATACAAGGTTTCCCAATATATATATATATATATATATATATATATATATATATATATATATATATATGAATGTAGGTATATACACACACACACACACAATGTAGTCCCTGATATACAGAAAAAGAAGGCAGTCATAATTGGAATGATTTTCATTTTAATTATCAACCCCAAATTGGTGCAGAGGTGGCTATGTGGTTAAGAAGTTTACTTCTCAAACACATGGTTTAAGTTCAGTCCCCATCTGTGACACCTTGGGTAAGTGTCTTTTACTATATCTCCAGGCTTACTAGAGCTTTGTGAATGGACATAAAAGACAGAAACTGAAAAAAGCCAGTTTTATATGTGTGCATGCATATGTGTGTATATAAGTATACATACATGTGTGTGTTCATGTGTACGTGACTAAGTGCATATGTATGCTTGTATCTCTTTGTTTTGACATCACATGATAGTTGTAAATGAGTGTCATTGTCATACAAGCAGTGTCATTTGTTTCCAATATTCTGCATGAACATGTGTTTAGCAAGTGGGGAATATTATCTTTGCTTGGAAATGGGTGAGGTTTGGTAATGGGAACGGCACCTGGTTGAAGAAAATTTGACTCAATAAATGCTGTCTGATGCATGCATGGAAAAGTAGATTTCAACATGATCATGGTGATGATGGAAGTGATGAGAGGCAAATTTGGTCTCAACATGATCTTGAACTTGGAGTTCAGAGGGTTGGAACAAATATCGGTCTCAAATTTTGGCACAAGGCCAGCAATTTCAGGAAGGGAGCTAATTGATTATGTTGACCCCTCTGTTCAACTGGTACTTAATTTATTGACTCTGAGAAGATGAAAGGCCAAGTTAACTTCAGCAGAATTTGAAATCAGAGCATAAAGACAGGTGAAATGTGACTAAGGATTTTGCATAAATTGATTATGTTGACCCCTCTGTTCAACAGGTATTTAATTTATCAACCCTGAGAAAAAGAAAAGCAAAGTCAACTTCAGCAGAATTTGAAATCAGAATCTAAAGACAGGCAAAATGTGACTAAGAATTTTGCCTAGTGTGTTAATGATTGTGCCAGCTCACCACCTTTCAGTTGGAACAAATATTGCAAGGCAATACTCAAATAACTCTTCCATTTCACTGCTTTGAATTCACATATCTACGAAAATTGCAAATGTACAACAGCGAAAGAATAGTTATATATAATATCCTAAATGGATCTTCAAAGAATGAAATTATAGTCTCTACCTAGAAAATTCTGGTCAAAAACTGCATAAATTATATAACAAACATTAAAAACATTTGATGAATCCCAAACCTAATTTATAGAGGTTGCTTAAAGCAGCAGAGATTCTTAAAAGTTATTGGGTATAAAATAGTGAAAAGACTGAGTTATTGGGTATAAAATTGTGAAAAGACTGAAATTAGATTCTGCTTACCATTCATTATGTCAGATTTTCTTTCGTTTGCTTTTAGTTTTTGGTTAACAGGCTGTTAATGAGAAAAAAATTCACTTCCCTGGAACTATAATACATAGGTGGCTCACCATATGTGTCTGTTTGCCTGAAGTGTCCAGTATTGCACGTACTCAAGGGATAGACTCAAGTTGACTGCTTATTAGAGCACGTGAAGTTTAGTGTCAGCAAAAACTGAACAGACTTTTTGATCAACTCAGTATATACATATAAATTTATATATAAGAAGAGAGAGGTAGTAAGGCAGATAAACACATTGTAAGCGATGGACCCTTGGTGAAACTGCAGCGACAAGGATGCATAATTGCATATGGAACAATGTGTAGTTGCTGCAATTGAAACATACGTTGGTCATTGTTATAAATACTGCAGCAAACTTTTTTAGTTAAAAAAGTTTTGGATGTGAATTAATCTCCACTCACCTCTTCGTTTTCAATTATATGTGTATATCTATCCATCTATATATATATATATATATATATATATATATATATATATATATATATATATATATATAGAGAGAGAGAGAGAGAGAGAGAGAGAGAGAGAGAGAGAGAGATAGATAGATAGATAGATAGATAGATAGATAGAGAGAGAGAGAGAGATAGCTAGATAGATAGATACACACACACACACTTATGCACACACACACACACACACATGCGGATATTTATATTGGTCCTGGTTTGATCATTGCCATGTAAAGGTATTTGGTAGATGGATACTATGTCAAAGTCTGTTGTATGTGTATGTCTTAGTGTTTATCCTCCTTGCCTCTCTTGAGAAGCAGTGTTAATTTATGTCCCCCATAACTTAGTGGTTCAGCAAAGAGGATCAGTAGAATAAGTACCAGACTTAAAAATCAAGTATTGACTGTCGCTTTGAACCATTCAAGGAGGTGTATCAGCATGGCCAGGTCTAGTGAATGTAACAAATAAAAGATAAATGAAGTTATGTGTATATATGTGTGTGATATATATTGTAATATAAAGAGATGGTACATCAGTTTGCTGCTACTCAGATTTTTCATGGTTGTTCAGCTAATGATTTTCTTCTTAAGATGTGTGGAGAAAGAAAATCTCAGTTTAATAGCAGAAGAGTGTCAGCTACTTACAATAAAAGACTTATACTCTGCTGAATTGA
>NC_142941.1:38769944-38772444 GCF_046866305.1 Octopus bimaculoides | reverse complement strand
GCATCACCAGGAACCAAACTCATGAGCTTATGTTTGTGAACTGAATTCCCTAATCACTAAGCTATGCATCTCAGTAAAGACACATGGTCTAGTGCTTAAGAGTGTTGCATTCACAATCGCAGGATTGTGGTTTCAATTCCTGCACCAGGTAGCACATTCCCTTTTAAGATAAAACACTTTATTTCACATTGTTTCAGTTCAGTCAGCAGTAAATGAGTAACCCAGTGACAGACGGATGTGTTGTGGTCTCAGTCCCTTGACTGCTATGGAAACTGGGTAACTGACCCTATGAGCTCTATGTCACAAGGTAGTACTTATTTTGCCTTTTAATTCTGTCATGGTCTTAAGTATAACAAATACTTTATGAGGGGAATTCGATAGATGGATATATGCAGAAACATGTTGTGTCTATATATTTATCATGAAGGTATGTGGCTTAGTGGTTAGAGTATTTGGCTCATGATCATAATATCATGAGTTCGATTCCGGGGTGGAGGGTGGGGGTGAATGTGCCTTTGAGCAAAGCACTTTATTTCATGTTGCTTCACACCACTCAGCTAGCAAAAACGATTAGTACTTCTATTTCAAAGGGCCGGCCTTGCCACATTCTGAGTCATGCTGAATCTCCCTGAGAACTATTTTAAGGGTCCATGTGTTTGTAGAGTGGACCCACTTGCACATAAATTTCATGAGAAGGCTGTTCTGTTGATCAGATCAACTGGAACTTTTATCATTGTAACTGACAGAATGCCAGTAAAATAGTATATACTTTTCTCTGTATCTTCTTTTATTTATGTTTGTGTGTGTGTGTGTGCTTGAATTTGTGTTTGTATTTAAATTAACAAGGATGCTTATATTCTTTTGCTGATATCGATATATAGATCTGTCGATATAAATTGTATAATAAACTGTAAAGCAAATTTCAAAGTCTCACTCAACACAAATATCATAGAAAATTCGTCTCTCTGTTGTGAGTCCACCTATAAGTAAATGTTCTATTGTTCTTAAGCTCTCTTTGAAATAATGGTTTCAAATTTCAGCAAAAGGCCAACAATTTTAGTGAGAACAGATTTGGAGATTATATCGACCATGTTCACCAGGTACTCAATTTACAGACCCCAAAAGCATGAAAGCGAAGTTGACCTCAGCAGAATTTGAACATAGAATGTTTAGAACCAGAAGAAATACCACTAAGCAATCCTGCAAGCATGCTGCCTTAACTTTCTTTAAAATGATAACGCCAATTTAACATTTACATCTCTCTCTCTCTCTCTCTCTCTCTCTCTCTCTCTCTCTCTCTCTCTCTCTCTCTCTCTCTTGTTCTTTCTCTCCCTCTGTCTGCTGCATGTGGGAATTAATACTTGCAACTCATACTCACACTCACACACATAAAAAAACATATATACACATATACATGTGTGTGTGTGTGTGTGTATATATATATATATGTTCAATACAAAGCAAATAATTCTGGACAGACTCTGTTATTATCTAGTGTAACAATTTTGGTGATTTAAATAAGAGATTTGACTATTATTTCCAGCAGGTAGATATACTTAGTATGTCCTTTGACTAATTTTATACACACACACACACACACACACAAACACACTGACACATATACATACATGCATACATACTCACAAATATACACACTTCCACACATACTTACATACACATACACACACACCCATGCAAACATACATACATACATACATACAAAAACATGCATACATACATACATACATACATACATACATACATATGTGTATGCATTAATTTGTATCAACAAAGGATATAAACACTGTCGAAAATCTGACGCTTGATGCCTTTCAAACAAATTTCTTTACAAGAATGAAATCCTTTGCACCAATACACAGTGTTCCCTTGTCACTTTCCCTGTCAGGAAAGTGGTGAACCAGTGATTGCCCTATTCAAAACTTATAACCAACAACGGTATTCTTCAGAAATTGTAATATAAAATAAATAAAAATAATTTAGTAAAGTTCAAAATGAATATAACATTTTCCGTTCCAAACTTTTTCTAAAACAACATATCCATTTTTAAAAACAGCAATATTTCAAAGCAGCACTTTTTCAATCAAATGCCATTTCCAGTAAAGAGAATAAAGATACAAATGTGTTCTGAATTTAGAATGTGAGATTGTGGAAATGGCGCTAGCTTGTAAGATGTTTTAAAGGAATGTGTACTAACTGAAAGCTCATTGCAATTTAATGTTATGTGTAATATATTTTTAGTGAAATTCACATGGGAAACAGTTGATAGGTATCAATCTAATTAAATATATTTTATTGATAGGAGTCTGTCTATAGATAGGTGTCTGTCTACAGATGAAAGATTATCTCTTGCTTCATGATTTCTAGAATCGTAACTGAAAAAGAAAATAGCTTTTTGTGTGGTTAAAGAATTCTGTCTACCTTGTGGTTCTGAGTTTGATGCTAGTTGATGGCTTATTGGGGGTCATCATCATATATATTT
>NC_142941.1:38722444-38767444 GCF_046866305.1 Octopus bimaculoides | reverse complement strand
GTCATTTTTGACTCTTATTTCTAGCAATGCTAGTACTAATTTGTACCCTTGTTTATTAATTTACTTTTAGGCTTTAATTGCTAAAGGGCCACCTACATTATAATATATTTTATATATTATAGTATTTTATTTTACATACACACATATATCACTGTATCAAAGAGACTATCAGGTGTTATACATTGCTGATGACAATGTGCTTTCAATTCTTTTTTGATTGTGTCATTCCTTTCTATCTTGTCCAAAATTGTTTAATTAAATCATCTTCCCATTGTTGTGGAGGCTTTCAGAGTGGCCTTCTCTGATCTCTTGGATACCACTCAACAACTACATGGATCTCCTTGCTGTCTGTGACACTTCTGAACTTGTGCTTTCAGTATACTGCAAACACATCATTTACTGTAATCTGATCTCAAATTAATTCATTTGGAATACACTCTTGGAATGATATTCCTAGCACGGCATCAAAACTCCCTTATTTGGAAAACAGCTTTAGTGTTAGCAACTGGAAGAGCATCCAAGTGTAAACAATGCCTCACCAATAAATATTCATTTGATGAAGGACTCATCAAACAATGTAGCCCTAGATATATAGAGCAGCTTAGCTGGTTCAGGGCATAAAAGACTTTGATCAAAGGTCTGCTTGATAGACCGACCTGAGTTTTGAATCCAATACCAGCAATAACTTCTAAATGACACATGAAGGAATTTCTATGTGCTTTCTTGACTTCGTATAAATTGCATTCACATCATCTACGATGTGGCAGCTCAATTAAATATGAAAAATAGATGCCAGTCCTTCAAGAAATACAAATTGCAACAGACTAATATCTTATCTGAAGTAAGATTTACACTTTTGACTTAAGTAGTTGCTTTATAAATTTCCCAGTGTTAAAGAGGACATCTATCTTTTCATCAAATCATAATTTTAGATCGATATTTGTTGTAGGTTTTTTAGCCCCTGGTTGCTCCTTAATCTCATAGACTAATGATCAAAGGTGTTAGGACATGATTTAAGAGAGCCTGGCAGCTATTTATAGCAAGACTATATACAGGCTACCCTGTATGTTCTCTAATTATCAGTATTGATTTTTAGCTGTTCATCATAGGTTAGCACTGATCAAGCAGACCAATGGTTATAAGTTTAAAGTATGATTTAAGAGAGATTACTGTTATAGCAAGTCAAGAGATTACATAAAGGTATGCTGATGTGTTTGATAAGTTGTTAATGGCCACAGTCTAGCTAGAAGGTGTGTTATCCATGGTGGCCGATGAGTTACTGACTCTGCCCGTTACTCAGAGTTACTCGGTACTAGGACAAAATCCCCACCGGATAAAATCCCCCTGTATAAAATCCCCTGGCAGTCAATATCCTCCAGGCTATTGTTCTTTCTTTACAATAAAAATATTTTAGGAAGGTGAAATTTTGTAAAATAATTTCAAATATTTATTAGTTGATATCTTTGTTTAAAATTTGTCTGGTGAAATTTTGTCCTAATACGGGGTTACACAGCAGACCCAAAATTGCTATCCCTATACAAGTGTTGCCCAGGGTAGAACGTTCAATCCACCAGCTCTACTACCAGGTCATGGTATTTAATATTAGCTTCAGTTCAGCCCTTATCAGTTAGATCTATGATAAAAGTCTGTCAGGGCCTTGGCTGTCCTGTCATTTTTAAATATCTAGGAATATATTGTTCTTTGGTATTTTGGTATTTTGTAAAATGTTGTTTTGGCCTAAGAGTCTGGTACTTGATAGAGTTAAAAAGAGTTACTTGAGAGTAAAGTGACACAAGAAATTATTAACATATGATCAGTCAACCACACTTACATAAGAAATATTTAGGAGTATTCAAATATACATGCAAAAAAATTAATAAAAATTACACATTTTATAAAATATATTTCCAACTTTACCATTGCTCTCTTTATCTTTTTATATATTTATACATACATTTTATATTTATAAATACCCACGGTCATATGAACACACACACACACACACACACAAAGATCTGTGCAGTTACACGTAGAAGCATGCACACATATTTGTGTAAAAACAAAGTTGTCAAAAACGAATTATTTATTGTATATATGTTTTTATTATATATAATGTCATTCGTTTTTTCTTAAATTTTCGTGTCTGACTTGTATAAGATTACAAAAGAGGCACAGAGACATGTTGGGACATACATATACACACATACACAGAACACATATGTAAATATGCGCACATATATATATATATATATATATATATATATATATATATATATATATATATATATATATATATATATATATATACACACACACATACATGCACTCATATACATGCATATATACATAAGCACACATACATACATGCATATATATATAATGTATACATGTATGCATCTGTATGTCATCATCATCATCATCGTTTAACGTCCATTTTCCAAGCTGGCTTGGGTTGGACGGTTCGACTGGGGTCTGGGAATCCAGGAGGCTGCACCAGGCTCCAGTCTGTTCTGGCTGTGTTTCTACAGTTGGATGCCCTTCCTAACACTAACTGCTCCAAGAGTGTAGTGGGTGCTTTTTATGTGCCACAGGCACGGGGATCACAACTACAATTTCCATTTGATCTTGATGTTGATGTACTTGACTCAACAGATCTCCTGAAGCACAGCATGTCACTCTAGCACAACATGTTGCCCTATGATCCAAGGTACTTTTGAGTGGGCTGGGGCTGGTTATGCGACATGAGTGTAGGCTACAGCTGTGAACTCACTGTATTTGCTGGGTCTTTGCAGTCACAGCATATCTCCAGAGGTCGCAGTCATCATTGCTTCTGTGAGGCCCAACGTTCGAAGGTTATGCCTCACCACTTCATCCCATGTCTACGTAATGAATATAAATATGCGTACATACATGCATACACACAAGTTGAGTGCTGAAAAGTTCCTGGCCTTTGGTAAAAGAAAATACAGGAGGGTCTGTTAATTATGATTTTATCCAACATGTCCCTCATCCCAAATCCACTTATAAGGCTTTGGTCGACCCGAGGCTATAGTAGAAGACACTTGCCCAAGGTGCCATGCAGTGGGACTGAACCCGGAACCACACTTGCACCTATTTAAGTCCTTTTATATCAAACTTAACATGGATATTTTGTTAGAATGTGGAATACTATCTTATTTTCCTTGAGAGGACCTCTCATATGGGCACATGGTACATAAAATCACACATATTTGTATTGTTGGCCGATGGGAATCGTCTGCTATGGCTATCAGGACTGCCAGATCAAGTGATTTCGATATGTTCCATCTTCTCAGTGGCAGATGTCCAGTAGCTGCATACCAGCTGAATTTCACTGCCATCAGTATATAGAATTTCAGTGACTTCCCAGGAATTGATGCAAACAGCCACTAGGCTTATTAAAAAATAATTATCAGCAACAGAAGCAGTATTAATGCTAGAAGGCCATCTTTATATCCAACTTAATGTTGATGCTTTTCTAGAAGGCTGAATACTGCATTATTTACCCTGAGGGGGACCTCTAGTATGGATGTATGGATGAGAAAAGCACACGTATTTCTATTGTTGGTAGACATGAATTGTCTGCTACTGGCGTTGGAACTGTCTTTCACATGATATCAATATTTTTTTCTCTCTCCGCTATTTTTCTCTCTGTTGCCATTTCTTTTCCTCTTGTTGCTTTCTGTTGAAGAGTATAGCCTCAAAACGTTGAAGATTTTCCTTTCTTCCTGAGCATCAAACTAATATACCTGCTTGTTGTTTCCTCACCTGCCTTTGTCTTTTGTTTTCTGTACATTTGAACATATATCCATATATATATATATGAATATAAGAAGGAGTGGTATTATTAAAATACCATCATGTGTAACAAGCGAGTTTATCAGCTGTACAGGCAAATTAATAAACTATATACATACAATATAAGATATACTTATATATATATATACATGAAGGCACCAGATGCACACCTACAACACTAAAAATAGAAGTTAAAAAAACTTCTGTTCCACAGAATAGCCACAAATTTAGTACAGGCATGGTAGGAAAAAATTCCAGTGAACATTAAAAACATCTTACCTCTGCTAGGTCAGCACAAGCAATACTGGTCAACTTGGAACCGGCTTCAAAATTAGTGACAAATAGGTGTCTGTTTCATTTCAGCGAAAGTCTGCTAGCTAACTACGACTAAAATTTCCCCCTTCCATGCCTGCACAAGTTCGTTTGAAGTGACCAAAGCTATTTAAACAAACGAAGTGTGTGAAATTATTTATAAATAGATATAAGAAGAGATGGTATTATCACAATACCATCAAGGTGTAAGTTTATCAGCCATACAGGCAAATTAATAAAATATATACATACAATATAAGATATACTTATATATATATATATATATAAATATATATATATATATAAGTATATGATTGATATTTAAATATCGATTTTATCAAGTGGCCAGCATGGGAATAAAAACCATCAAAGGTAACAATTATTTAAAATTATAATTTAGGATATCTAAGAAATATCGCCTGCTAGTTTATTTTGTTTCTCCGTCTTCATCCCTGGTGCTATATGAACATTTATTGTGGTTTAGAGTCAAGATTTGGCTGCTATTTTCAGCATGGCAGTATCTCTTAGATACCCTAAATTATAATATATATATAAATATATATATATAAGCAATGTTAATTCTCTAAATGAAGTATTAACAGTAACTGCACGATAAAGTGTAGTATATTGCCACTTAAGTGTGGCTGACCCCTAGGGGTGGATGTTACTGTTGCTTTTAGCCCCAGGAGGACATCTCCTCCAGCTGGCTTATCGACACACGACTGTGTCCTGTTTGCCAAGGGAAGTTATCCCTCTCACCACGATCGGATCCGGATTTCAGGGTTATTTCCCTTCGTCGGCGTTGGATAAGCCAGCTGGAGGAGATGTCCTCCTGGGGCTAAAAGCAACAGTAACATCCACCCCTAGGGGTCAGCCACACTTAAGTGGCAATATACTACACTTTATCGTGCAGTTACTGTTAATACTTCATTTAGAGAATTAACATTGCTTGTTTTCACCTTTTCGATATCAGTGAAGAATTTCACTGGAAAAGTAGATATAAGATTGCCAGGTTTTTGTCTCTCTCACCAAGGTCAGTAGCTATCGAACGCCGACGAAGGGAAATAACCCTGAAATCCGGATCCGTTCGTGCTGCAGATCGTGGTGAGAGGGATAACTTCCCTTGGCAAACAGGACACAGTCGTGTGTCGATAAGCCAGCTGGAGGAGATGTCCTCCTGGGGCTAAAAGCAACAGTAACATCCACCCCTAGGGGTCAGCCACACTTAAGTGGCAATATACTACACTTTATATATATATATATATAGTTCAAAAAAACAATAACAAAAAAACAAAAAAACAACAAAGTGAGGACGTGATATGGATAGTATTATTGGACGCTCAGGAAAGGAAAGAGAGAGTGTATGACGTTTCGGGCGTAGCCCTTCGTCGGAAAGATGGAAAGTTCGGAGAATGGAAGAACGGAGAAGGAGGAAAATGGTACCGATGCCCACGAGGTTACATGATGAATATATATATATATATATATATATATATATATATATACATACATACGAAAGCACCTACATGGAGAAAAATAGAAGTCGAAATTACTTCTGTACCACAGAATGGTCACAAATCTAATACAACTTTTAATGTTCACTAGAATTTTTTCCTACCATGCCTGTATAATGGTCGGACGAAGTTGGTGAATATCCACGTGGCTGCTGCTGTGTTGCCATTCCAGCTGTGTCTTGTGTGGTCAGTGGCTAGACCGTAAAAGGTCTGGAAATGAAAGACATTGAAGGTGAGGAAAAGTTAGGTTATTATAAGAAGTTGTAGGCTCAAAGCTGGGTAGAAAACAGGCTGTCACATGTGACCTTATTTGAAGGCTGCGATTGGTTGGGTTGCATATTGGCGCGAATAGAGTAAGAGACAAATTACGTCAACACCAACCAATCAGAGTAGTGGACACAACAGGGTCCAAAATGCAGCCAAAGGCTAGCTGTTATCTACTACGTTCGTATATATGTATATATAACAGAGAGGAGAGGAATTTCACTCAAGTGTACGCTACACCTGTATTAGATTTGTGACTATTCTGTGGCACAGAAGTATTTTTGACTTCTAATTTTAGCGATGTAGGTGCTAATGTGGTGCTTTCGTGTATATATGTAAGTATATCATATATTGTATGTACATATTTTATGAAGAGATACTGAAGAACATAAACTCAAACCTAATAACAGTCTTAAACAAACTTAACTCAACACCCCATCCTTCTACACAAAATAATGAAGAAACCGAAACGAAGAAAAAACCCTCTGAAATGTACGAGAACCTTGGAAATCTATGCGATACAATGACATTTATTACAAACTTTACAAAACAAGGACAACAAAACGAAGGAACACATGGAAGGAACGCAATAACATCAACATTACAAACAAGAAACCAAGTCTTACCACAATGGAGAAAACTACTGCAAAACAGAAAATTCGCATTTTGGAAAATGGGCACTGTCATGGTATTAGCTGTCAGAAGCGAAAGTAGAAAAATCTAAACAAGGAATGTTACTGCTGGTTTGAGTTGAAATCTGTTTCTTTGGCTACTGACTGGCCGGAGTTATCTATCTATCTATCTGTCTCTCTATCACTCGTCCACCTTCGTTTGTTTCCGTAGAATTTATCAAATTAGAAAAAAAAACTTTTTGGCTACTTCCATCATGCTAGCTCCTCACGAGGGGCATATTTTTGGGGTATTTAAAAGTCCATGTCTCTTAAGCCAATTAATACTATTTTCTGTTGTAGCAGTGGCGATGGCAATATCGCGGTGATTAATTCCAACTTTGGATTACGCGTGGTGGTGGTGGTGGTCATTTGATAAATTCTACGGAAACAAAAGAGAATAGAACGACCTCATCAAACTAAGAGAAGATAAAACCATAACGATCAAGGAGGCAGATAAGGGCAACACGGTAGTTCTAATGAACACAAATGATTATAAAAAATTAGTACTATCCCTATTAGGAGCTGGTCAATGAATCATGAAGTGGCACAAACTGACGATTCTTGGAATGTCTTTTTTTAATGTTTAATTCACCTGATGAAAACAGTTTATTTTGCATGATGTAGTAACTCAATTCATCAATAAAAAAAAGAATTCATTTGAAACAGCTGTAGTGAATGAACCAATATCTATCTGTTGTTATTTATCTATCAATCACCTTACTTGGAACCTGTAATTAGCGTAGATCTGGAGTATATTAAGTGCAGTACAAGTGTTGCAATGTTTGTTCCTAGGCACAGCCATGATGTACTCAGTTGGGCATAGTTAATCCGTCTGTACTTTGATATATATGTTCCTTTAATTTCGTTGGCTACACAATTTCCAATTTTGAACCGACCCAGTGCGTTACTATTTAAATACCCGGTTCACTTGAATCCTGAAAATTTTATGTTTGATATATATATATTTCTTTAATGTGACACACAGTCTATAGACATGGCAATAAAATGCCATAAAGAAAAATGAAGTTTACTGATATTTCCATGGATGATGTGACACATCGACACACTTGGGTCTTTTGTAATCGGTCTTGGTTTTTGTGTTGATTCCTTTTTAAAAACATTTCGCTTTACATTCTGTTCACTCTCTCCCTTCCCTCTCTCCTTCTCTTCTCTCTCTCTCTCTCTCTCTCTCTCTCTCTCTCTCTCTCTCTCTCTCTTCAATTCTCTCTCTGTTCTTTTCCTTTAATGACAGTTGACATGTTAAAAATGCAGTGATTTACTTTGCAATCCATAAAACTTCCACATTTCTTCATGATAAAGTTGGCAAGTAAGTACTATCTCGAGTCCTAGGACTAATAGGACTGGTTATCCAGTTTCCACAGTGTATAAATGACAGGGGGTTACAACATTGCCCCTGAAAGGGTCATCAGTCCTTCACAGAGTTATTCATTTATGACCAATCACCTGGAGCAGCTTGAACTGAAGTGTTTTATCCAAGAACACTATACATCATCTAATCCAAGAATTAAAGCCATGATCTTCCAATTATGATCACAACATTCTAACCCCTGGGCTGTACACCTTCACAAAGTTAGCAAAGTTTTATCCACAATGATTAAAATAACAATTCAGCAATTATATCTGTTAGTTATTTAGTTTACACTGATTACTAAAAATACATATTTTACATTGTTTTAGATGTGAACACTCCAGTTTATTTTGATTCACAGGGAAAATATAAGGAAAAAAGTAGTAAAATAAAATAGAAAAATGGAAAATTATGTCATAGTTCTATTCAATTCCAAACTTCCCATTTTTTTTAAAGATTCGATATTAGGAGTTAAAATTTTATACTGATATGAAATTAATCCACAATATAATTTGCGATTGTAAATATGAAAGAAAAAAAAACAAATTTATGGGTATTATGTATAATGTACATTCCTGTTTTTATGTATTTCCACAAATTGTGTAGTATATGCTATAATCCTTTAAAAAAAGATAATTTGTTTTGAGTAATTTCAAGATATGATTAGCAAAATTGATCCTTGAAAAGAAATAATAATTCTAAGGGGGAATAAAGAAAGAAAATGAGCAAGAAAAAGAGAGACAATTTGCAGGAAATAATATATGGAAAGATATTAGACCTCAATAACTTGAAACAAATATTTTTTTTTTAAATCACACACATAAAGCAGAAGATGCATGAATAATAATAAATAATATACTAGATGTTAAGAAAGGAAAAATAACAAAGTAGGGTGGTGGTGATAAAAATAGGTTATAAAGTAATCATTATATCACCTATTGTGTCAGGAAAAACAAGAGAAGAGTATTATCATGATAAAGATACAACAATAACAACACGATTATGTAAGAATAAGACATAAAAACAAAAAAGAAAGAAGGAAAAGAAGAGAAAAATAAAAATGAATAAACAATCAGAAAACAGGATTAGAAAAATCTTTTTAAGAGAGATAATGTATGAAAATTATGGAGCATTTTGAAAAAAAGCAATAATGAACTTTTTTTTTTTAATATTTTCTACAATGACAATGGATGAAAGTGCATTGCAAGGAAAAATCTCAAAAAATATAGTAAGAAACTCTATAGAACTGATAATGGAAGAAACAGGCATGGAAAACAACAATATACAAAAGAACAGAATAAAATATAACATCTGAAAAAAGGGACCACCACACAACCAATCAAGGTACCCTTCAGATCCATGATTATTCATAACTGTCCAAGGGTAGATGCTCTTTCCCAGCTGTACTTTTGGTTTGCATGTACATATGAGAGTAGACCCATTCAAGCAAGCTATTTTCATCATTTTACTTGTCTTTCAGTAGATGCACTTTCTTTCCACCACTCCTTCCTCTCCAAGAGAAACTTGAAGGAGTTGATAAGTCCTTTTCATTCTTGTCCACCATACCATCATACAATTTCTGGTGCTACTTTACATGCAGTCTGCCATAGTATCCATGATCTACACTGTGAAATGACCTGATTTGAATTAGGGTTAGACTAAAGGTTAGGATTAGGGTTTAGGGTTAAGGTATATGGTTAGGGTTAGAGTTAGGATTAGGCTAAAGTGGTACACAATCTTTTATAATAGACACCAGACAGAAGGTAGCTAATTGCCTAACCCAACTAAACAAAAGTTGCAGGGCAATTCTCATGATGATTCATTTGATAACTGGATCTGTCCTCCAGTACGTAGGTGACAAAGTAGACCATGGTGGGATTTGAACTCAGAATGTAAAGAAATGGAACTAAATAGTGCAGGACCTTTTGTCTGATATTCTATCTATTTTTCTAATGTACCATACTCAATAATAATAATTGTTTCTAATTGAGGCAAAAGATCAGCAATTATGAGAGTAGAAAGTTTGTTGATTACATTGACTGCAGTACTCAGTTAATACTCTATTTTATGACCCCCCAAAAAGAAAAGACAAAGTTAACCAAGGCAAGATTTGAACTTAGAAGGTAGAAGAAATATTGCGAGACATTTTTTCCCACACTCTAATAATTCTGCCAGTTCACCCTCAGTATTCATTTCAAATTTTGGCACAAGGCCAGCAATATCAGGAGAAGGAGTAAGTTGGTTACATCAACCCCAGTGCTCAACTGGTACATATTTTATAGACCCCAAAAAGCTGAAAGGCAAAGTCAACCTCAGCAGAATTTGGACTCAGAAGGTAAAGATGAATGAAACGCCACTAAGCATTTTGCTTGGTGTGCTAACAATTCTACAAGCTCGTCACCTTAGTTCACCCTCAATATTAACGACAAATTTGGTAAATGCTATTTTTCCAGTACAAATCTTCAGAATTATGAAGAAAATGGAGCTGCTTATTTATTTTTATATATTAAATAACAAAAAAAGATTAAGACTATTTATTAAGATTGTTCAACAAAAATAAGAAAATAGTTTTAGAGAAAAATATTTTGTAAAGAGTAAAAAGAAATTGAAAGAACAATCACGAAAAGGTGAAATGCATCTATTTTGGCTAGCCAGGCATTCTGTTGGTTATTTCAATGAGTGTTCCAGTTGATTCGATCAACAAAAAGGCCTTCTTGTGAAATTAATTTGCAATTGGCTGAGCACTCCACAAACACGTAGTTCTCAGGGGGATTTCAGCATAACACATCAAATGTGACAGATACAACTCATTTTTGCCATGTGAGTGGACTGGTGCAACATAAAATAAAGTGTCTTGCTCAAGGACACAACGCTTCACGAGGAATCAAACTCATAACCTTATGATCATAAACCAAATACTCTCACTACTAAACCACAAGCCTTCATGGCATCTATTTTAATGGCATAAAACAGTACTTAAATTAATTTTTAGAATTAGGTTACTATCAAATTGCAATATAAATAGTAGAGTTAGGGATATCATATCCAATGCTGTGAGGAAAAAATATTGTTAATTAATAAAATCCATGGAGTAAAGGAAAAGTAAACATTAATTCAATGATTAATACAATGATGTAGTTAGAATGCGTGCACCCGTAGTAATCTTTGAGCTTGTCTCCCATCCTAGCCCCACGGCTGCCAGCCTATACTGGTTTATACAGAAGACTCAAAAGTGCTATCCCCATAAAGGCATTGCCTCCACCCCCATCATTCCTCCTATCCCCACCTATACTACTGGATTATTATTAGGTTACAGGAAAGGTGTTATTAAAACTATAGCTGGAAAGGAAAGGGAAAATATTGGCACTTCCAAGTCAGAAGAGAAATAAGTTGTGTATAATGTTATGTAGAAGTCATGGTGGTTATGGAGGAGGAAAATTACTAGATGGGTATGTCTGTTATGAGGAGAGGAAAATGTTGTTGTTGTTATTTACTTCCAAGTCAGTCCAGATCAAGCAGACCCATGAGGAAAAGCATTCCAGCCATGGCCATCCAGTCTTTTTCTTATGTTCAAGGGCCCCTCGATCACATTATTCAATGTGTTCACATTTTAAGTTGGTAGAACAGAACTCAAGGGGGATATTTCTAGCATGCCATGTAACCACATAAAGCTCTTTCTGTTGTGCAGAAGAATCAGACATGCACAAAAATACCTACCTATCCATTTCACTCCTCTACTGCTACCATGAGTTCTGTATGCTTTAGCTTTAGCTTGAATCATAAGTTTTTCTTCACTTCTCAATGACAACTACATTTATTTAAGATTATAACCCCATCTTTTATTTTTTTTAATAATACTTGTCACCAATATGCACCCACACTGGATTACTCCAATGTGAGATTTTACTTAATATTAATTTAATCTGATTTTAACAAACATTGGCAACAAATCCAGAGATAATTTGGCATCTTTAGTAAAAAACAAACTTCTCTGTGCTTGCCACAATAATGATAAAAGAATCACTGAGTAACATAGAACATTGTAATTAAGATGCGAAACATTTTCATTATGACTTATAAAGGCTACTTATTTACATTGTCAAAACACACACACACACACACACACATGAACAATTATGATAAACACAAGTTTATATGATTTATTCCCTATATAAATTTCAACATTGTGGTTATCTACAACCTCTGGATTGCAAGTGTCCATACAGACAGAAACAAAATCATTGTTGCCTATGTAATGAAACTGTAAATACATGCACACACACACATGCACCAATGTTGAATGTTGAACCACAATAGTTCATTGTGTTACAAAGATCAAGTACCAAGCATTTTATTGGAAACAGACTAGATGATGATACTTTACATGGAACTCTAACTACACCATTAGCACTTGTACATCTCATAGTGCACACCAGGTATACTACTTCTGTCTATTTATTTATATCATTATCTATCTATCTATCTATCTATTTATTTAGCTGTCAGTCTATTTAAAAGTCCACTTCAAAACAATGTGGTTTTGAGGTTCAGTCTCATAGCATAACACCTTAGGCAAGTATCTCCTGCTTTCACCTCAAGCCAACCAATACGTTGCGAGCAAATATGGTGGACAGTGTCTGTATAAATTCTGTTAGATGTGTGCGTGCATGTTTTTACAGTCTCATTGCATAGGTAACAGTGATTTTGCTTCTGTCTGTATGGGCAATATATCCCAAAGCTTAGTGGTTCAATGTGTGAAGACTAGTGAAATAGGGAAATAGTAAGAGATCATATGAGGAAATCATTGAACGACATACTGTACACATTTTCAAGAAATCTTGCACACTCCATGTCAGAATGGAAAAAATTCTCTTTGTATCTGACAAAGTATATTTTTAGCCATTTGAATGAATAAAATTCATACCACAACTACAACAACAAAAGCAGCAGCAGCAGCAACAATGATTAGACTAGTTTTTTTCTAATCAACACAAGTACATTATGCATAATTATAATAACAAGCCTGGATAAATGGAAAGCTAAGTCACTTCTGATTAGATTTCAACTCTGAATCTAATTAGGGATATTTCTAAATTGCAATATATTAGATAAAAAGGTGATATCTTGTGTACATAGTTGTTGTTGTTTTAACCTCAGGGCAAAACTTATTGAGCAGACCTATCAGAGCCAATTCAGCCATAAAAATTTTCATCTTATTCCCATATTAGGGAACCTGAGATCACTTTATTCCATGTATTCGTTTGATGATCTTATGCAGAGGCTCCCTCACTGGCTCTAGCAGAAACTTCTTCATTAGCGTGTGCAGGGTTTCTTTTGTTTTACTATGGAATATTGATTTGAAAGCCTTAAGACAGGTGGAATATTTCTATATGGCCATGTTCACTGTTGTAAGCACTATTCTGTGAAGCCTACCATGTCTTTTGGCATCCAGTTGAAAATGAAATAGTTGTCATTACCAGTATATAGCCTGGCAGTTCTTAGTAAGAAATACAATGGTAATTGAGAGGTGAGAAATTGCTGAGTACTGGACTAAATGTCTAAAAGAATTTAGTCTAATCTCTACCTCTAATCTCTCAAATTTCATTGGCTTGACCTTGCATCTCAAAATTACCCAGAATATGTAAAATAAGGAAGTACCAGATTACTTGTCGTTGGTTCAGTTGACTTTGTTCATCTCTTAGCAAACTGATTTTATTCATCCTTGTCAAAGTTGTTTTGCCTATCTCTTAAGCAAATCATCTTTACCCAACTTTAAACAAATTGACTATAACTTCTGTTGATGAATCAATGTTACCTACACTTTACTGAGTTGTCTCTAACCATCCTTGACAAACTGGCTTCACCTATCTTTTAGGAAATTGATTTTTACCTATCCTTGTTAAATTGACTTTATCCATCCCTGTCAAAATGACTTTACTCATCTTTGATGAATTGACTTTACCTAATCTTTTAACAAATAGATTTTATCTGTTCTTGTCAAATTGACTTCATTCATTCTTGTTAAATTGACTTTACTCATTCTTGTGAAAATGACTTTGCTAGTCTCTTAGAAAATTTGTCTTCTTTATGCTTTAGCTGTGAGGTTATGAAGTCTCTCTTGGTTTACTACAGAAATGTTACATACCATTATATAACAGGTAGAAATAATACATGAAGCAAACATTAAAATAAACCAATAGTGGGTATCAACATGTATCTTGTAGAAAATGCTTGTTTCCATATTTCACATAACTATACAAATCACAGCAAAATATAATTCGTATTTCCTTCTTTTTTTCTTAAGTAGCATAAGTTATTGGATTCTGGCCATGCTGGAGCACCACATTCAATTCTTTTGTCAATTATAGCACCACTAATGTCAATAGACAGGTACTTATTTTCATCTACTTTAGAAAAATGAGAATCAAAGTCAGCTTGGTCAAGATTTGAACATAGAATGTAAAGAAATGTAATAAAAAAAACTACACTCTATTTGCTCTGATGCTCTACTGATTCTCAACAATTGTTTTATTGTTAATTCACTTGAGTGTAACTATGGAATATTAGAGTACCATTTAATTCTGACATTATAAAACAGAAACAAACAGACAAATAAACAAATAAATAAAGAGACAATGAAATCATGCACATACATTGAAAAAAAAAAAAATGAAAGAATTTGTTTCTGAAATTCAAAATATTAATAATTAATTCTTAAAGTATTTAATTGCAGTTCAGTAATTTAGAAGTATTGTGATTCATTCAATTCTATAATAGAAAATAATAAATAAATAAACAAAATAACCAACCGGAATTCTCTTGAAACTAACAACTAAAATATGAAGCAAAATAATTCTTCTAATCGTCTTGATTGCCATTGTGGGTTTAATCTAGGGCCCTTTGAAAAGAATTGGGAACAGAGGATTTCTAAACTTGAAAGGCATCATATCCATTGATTTCCAAAACAATTTAAACATTGATGTATAGATTTGTAAAAAACAAAAAAAAAAACGACAAGGAGAGAAAGGGTTTGAAATATCGGTAAATGACAACTTTATATATTATTCTTTGTGCTAAGAGAAATAGTTTGTTGATGTTTCAGAGCTTTCTATTAGAGACTAACTATGTATTGAACACAAACATTATTTATGCATGCATATTGTAAGAAACAGCATTATTTATGCATGCATGTGTATGTTTGTATGCAAGTATAAATACACACATATATACATGCCTCTCTCTCTATGTATATATGTTTAAGTGTGTGTATATATATATATATATATATATATCATATATGCATATACACACATATGTATGTATGCATACACATACACAGACACACATATACATATATACATACACATACACACATATATATATATACATACACATACACACATATGTATGCATAAATATAAGTATTTTGTAAGTATTTATGTATGCATGTATGTATATGCATGTGTGTGTGTGTGTGTGTTGGGTATATGTGTATGTATAATATATGTATATATGCACCTATTTATTAATACAAATACATTGTATGAGAAAAATCTTTAGTTGCCAATTTCTGATTAATCACTTCCAAAAATAAAGGATGCTGAATTGATCAGCAAATATAACTATAAATGACAAGAATATTTGTTCAATGTTTTAGCAATGAAACTGTAAGAGCTAATAGTTACTTACCATCCTAACATACTTCCTTGAATTATTCATAATGACTGATAAGTGCTGAGAAAAAGAAAAAGAGAGTGTGTGTGAAAGAGACAGATTTATAATTGGTAATGTTGTGAAATGTCCCCCTTCCTTTCACCAGCCTCACTTCAATCTACTGTCATAGTTATTCATGAAGACAGCCATTTTTAGTGAAAGTGTGCACGCTATTAACAAATGGGAGCTTCATTGCTAGGAAGGAAATTACTTAGATTTCACTCAGCTTTATTTCAGATCAGGTGAATACATTATGGCAATCATCAAATTTACTTTTATTTTTCCTCTTTTTCATTGTGCAAATGTAATGAAAGTTATAAACATCTAGTTTAATGATGGCAAATTATCATTGTGTTTACTCCTATCTACTTATGACACAATATTGATTATTTGTGTCATCAAATTTTAGTATTTAATTGTACTTAATGGACATTTTTTCCTCCCTAACTTTGGCAAGGCATATTTTCACAGAATTGTTGAAGAGAATTATTTCATTGTTTGCTCACTGTAGCAATGTATAAATTATTCTGACGCTATATCTAATGAAGTTTTACATTTTCCCATTCTACCAAACATTTCAATTCATTTCCTATCTCCTTCTATTGGCTTTTAACCGAGATTCTCTACCTCAATACTACCATAGTAAATTGCTACCTTATAGAAAAGGATACTGGGTCTCTAGGAACTAGACAATCCCTCAATAACAATAACACTCACAACTGACCAACTGAAATAGCATGTCAGAATTGCCTATCTTTAGATAGGAGAGTGTTAACATAATTAATGCATAACACATCAAAAATTAGATATCGTTGCTAGGAAAATACTGAAACACTGTCACAGTACTATGAACACAATGTTTCAGCAATATGCAACCCAATGTCTCAGTCATCTGCAGCATTGTTCAATGAGTGAAGCTACAAATAAATGTGCCATGTAAAAGAACTAGAAATATATATATATATATGCAGTATGGATAAACCAGAAATGCTGTATTTTACTGTATATTAGGAACCCTTTTTTGTCAAAAATTAGGCTTAAAAAATATAGGAGTTTCTTATACATGGATAGTATTTTAATCCCTTACAAAACCTTTTACCCAAATTTTAAGCCCCCCAAATTAGGGAATTCTTTATACACAAGGGTTCCTTATATGCGTTAAAATATGGTAAGTATGGAGTGTGGATAAACTAGAAATAAATATGCAGTGACGTAAAAAATTATATTTGTCAATTTTTAATTCTTCCTGCACATAGGCACAGGCATGTCTATGTGGTAAGAAATTTGTTTCCCAACCACTTGATTCTACTGTGTGGCACTTTGGGCAAGTGTCTTCTGCTATAGCTTTGGGCTGACCAAAGCCTTATGAGTGGATTTACTAGATGGAAACTGAAAGAAGCCTGTCATTCATGTGTGTGTGTGTTTGTCCCCCACCACTACTTGACAACCGGCATTGATATGTGTATGTTCCTGTAACTTAGTTTGACAAAAGAGGTAGTTTAATGATTGAAATAAATATAAATAAGATGCATTCAGTTTTAAAAATACCGAATAGATATATAGTAGCATAAATTGATCTAAACATTATTGTTGAGAATTTGATGCTATACGAATTCATTCAGGTCATTGTTTGTGTGACACACATAATTTTATTTGTTAATAACATTGCATGTCTATAGCAAGTCTATGGCATGTGAATTGCATGCTGAACATATTTTTTTTTATGAGAAAATACAAATTGCATGTTCTTACTTAATTGCAAAATATATCTTCCCTTGATAATGTTCAGCATAAAATAATCTAATTTGTGAATTTTATATATAGTTTTATATAATAATCAAGAAAAGTTTTCAGAAGTCTATTTTGAAATGAAAAATTATATCATTAATTCTTAAGCAAGTATGCACTCCAACATGACAACTTTCAAAAACTTTTACATTGACACAAGCATAGCTATGTGATTAAGAAGCTCAATTTGTAACCATGTGGTTTTGAGTTCAGTCCCACTGCATGTCACCTTGGGCAAGTATAACACTGAGCTGACCAATAACCTTGTGAGTGAATCTGGTGGAGGAAAACTGCAGGAAAGCCTGTAGTGTATATATATATATATATATATATATATATATACTACATGTGTGTGTGTGTATGTGTATAAATGTATGTGTGTGTGTATATATATGTGTGTATATGTATATATAATGTATATATGTATTTGTGTGTCTTTGAGCTTATGTTTGTTCTCACCCACTTCCATTTGACAACTAGTGTAGGATTATTTACATCTTCATAACTTAGTGGCTCAGCAAAAGAGACCAAATAAATAACTACCAGATTTAAAGAATGAGCACTGGTGTTGATCTGTTCAACTAAAACCCTTCAAGGAATGGCTACAGCATGGGTGCAATCCAATGGCAGAGACATGTAAAAGAAGATAAAATAAGAAGACTTTCTTAGTCAAGTTACTCTACTCTATACAATCCCTCTCTGTCTCTCTTGCATTACAAGGTGGAAGATGGATGTCCTGCTTTCTTTCTAAAGAATGTGTAGTGAATGGCCTGTTTCTCTGTTACCTTCAGGATAATCCTGAATCCAGTTATGAATGAGATTTTGTGCTAGTGTAGCACAATAAGTGAAAGCATAGCTGTGTGATTACGAGGTTTGCTTTCCAGCTACAAGGATATGAAGATATGAATCTAATTTAATATCTCTATGTCAAATGACAAATACATATCTTTTTGAATTAGCCTTAGGCTAACCAAAGCCTTCCTAATGGATTTGGTAGATGGAAACTGAAAGAAGCCCATCACATATATTTGTGCATGTATATGTGTGTTTGTGTATGTGTTTGTGTGTGTGTGTGTGTGTGTGTGTAACCTCGTCAAGATATTACATGATGATTGTAAATGAGTATAATTGTCTACAAGTGAGGCTGTTCAATTCCAGCCTTCTGCGTAAAATATGTCCAGCCATGAAAAAATATTACTTTTCTTGGAATCATTGAAAGTCTAGCAGCAAAAAAGGTTTCTGGTTGTAGAAAATTTGCCTCAACAAATTCTGTCTGACCCATGCAAGCATCGAAAAATGGATGTTAAATGATGATGAGAGTGGTGGTGGTGGTTGTGGTAGTGATGGTGGTAGTGGTGGTGGTGATGATGACGATGACGATGGTGTTGTTGTCATTGTTGTTGGTGTGGTGGTGGTGGTGAATACCAAGACAGTTTTGACTCACTGAAGGATGTTGCTGAAAAACTGCATTCACAAAGTAATTTTGTTGCAAGAATTTTTTTTCTTTTTTTGCCAGGAATGAATGATTTCCAAATTCCAGGTTAAATTTTATTTTAAGATGCAAAAAAAGAAACAGTGAAAATAAAACATGAAAGAAATAAAAGTGAAAAGATCAGAAGTAACAACAGTATGATAAAAAAGAAATAAAAATAATAGAAAAATGCACAAAAAATGAAGATATGAGGCTTATTTAATATCTTTGGGTAAGATGAGAAATGCATATATTTTTAAATTAAATATAATTTTCATTCATAGAACAAATTAAATTTAAAAATATGCATTCACAATTGCTGAACTTGTCTCCTACATGTGTTTGTGCAGAAAGAGTGGATTCCTGTTCGCTTGTAATACAATGACACTGTCTGGGAGCATTCTCTTATCCACATCTACAAGGGGGTGCTGAAAAGTTCCTGGTTTTAAAGGTATCACGAAAGGCCTGGCTCAAGGCCTAACCCCTTTCTCTGAATTATGTAGCCCTTCTAATAAAACAGATGAGCAACCAAAACTGCCCAAGGATGTACAAATGGAATAGATGTACAGCATGAATTCAATATGTCCTTCCATTTGAGGTAGATTTGGTTGCTATTTCTGGCTATGACTCGGCTGTTTAGAGATTTTGTGTCTATTGTTGTTGCTGACGCTGTTATTATAGTTAAGTTAATTAATGCCAGTCAGCTTATATGGCTGTTATAATAATTTACACTTGAGTTGCTATTGAAGTGGACACACATAACTGACAAAAATCAATTCATGTTATTGACAGTGTTGTTCTCTTTGTTGTTGTTGTTGTTGTTATGGTTGCTGTTTTTGTTTCAGTAAACACTATTCAGATAGGTTAGCCTTTGTTGATATAATGAATTCTATTTAGATATAAGTGATCATCTCTACTCGGTTAACAAAGACAAGCTGGCAGAATGTATAAGGTTAAGTCACACTCATAAACCAAAATTGGGTCAAGTATGATATTAAATAACATTGGAAGATGTGTGAATTACAAACAGAACTCTTAGCCATAACCCTCATCATTATTGATAAAAGCCAGTGAAAACCTCAGTTCTCTATAAATATTTAAGTACTTCAAAGCAAATGTCAGTAGAGATGGTTCTGCTTTTGAATACAACCATGTACACACTTAAATCAGAATAATTTCTAAAAATGACACATCATGCTTCAAATAACAAAGCAATGCCTTTGCAGACGAAAATATTCATCTGTCTCAAGAATTTTTTTTTTTCCCTTTAAATAACATTCACATTTACATTTCTATTCCTCCAGTAAAAATTAAAGTTAAAGAATTTATAAATTTTTCCTGTTATTTATTTAATTAAAGACAAGGGTTAGTGAATTGGTGAAATTGTAAGGGATATTAGCAAAGAAAATTTCTTGCAGTATGTGTTTTAGCCCATTACATTTTGGGTTCAAATCTTGTTGAGATCAGCTTTACATTTCATTCTCCTGGGTTTGATAAAATTAAGTGCCAGTAAACTAATGAGGTCAATAAAATTTACTAATTCTCAACTAATTTTAGGTCTTGTGCCACCTATATTAGAAACAATTATTTAATTAAAAATTCTGTCATTAGGTGTTGTTTTGAGCCCTTTTGATATGAGCCTGCCTGAGACATCACATAGTTCTATGCTAAAAACTTTCTGTTTTAAAGTAGTCTTAATGAGAACCTCTCAGAATTTCATCTTAAATATATGTTCCAAACAACTTAATAATGATAAAGTTATTTTATAAAATTATTTATTACCTTAATCCTCTTGGGACACCTGAGCCAATTGATTGTCCTAAGTGATACAAGCTGAAAGGACTTTGAAGCTGATCCATCAGCCCAGTGAAACAAATGTTATGAATGGTTGGTCTTGAAATTTTATAGCCAATCAGATATCGTCTTTCAGTCAATATATTTCTGGTTGTCACAGAAACGTTTATGCTAATTATTTTATTTATTTACATGTATTGTGTTGATTTAGGTTTTCTTATTGTGATAGATGAATAAGCTTTCATATGTTTATAAGCATTCATAATGTATATAGTTTTACATACTAATGAAGTAGTTTCAGCACTTTATCCTTTATTTTCTACACATACCCACCAATTTCAATCTCAACAGAAAAAAGTTTTTGGCCTTTTTGGCTACACATACCAAAACATTGTGTGTCTCAAAAAGATTGAAAAATTAACTGAAAAAATGGCAGTGTATTTCAACAGAAATATGGTAACAAAATAGAAAGGTAGCACTCATGATCCTTCACAAACCAGTGGGAGTAAGACCAGGCCCAAATACTTAAAACAGAGTAGATTCCACACAAGGAATCCATGGGCCAAATGGTAGTGTTAAATCAATCACGTTACCATATTTGTACTGAAAAATACTGTCACTGTTTCAATTAATTTCCAATATAATGAAGAATTTGGTAAAATGACATTGTCATTGTTAAACTGGAATGTAAATTAAAAGCTACAATATAAATTAAAATGAAATTTTGATGAAAGATTTAAATTTTCACTGCTTTAAATCATGAAACTTGTATCATAGAACCAGAAGCAGTTTGAAGCAGGTTGGTATTTTAAAACCTTAAGTCAACTATACAGAAATATGAGCACTGTGTGTGTGTGTGTCCATATTGGTATTTATTCTGGCTTTTTGTGTCCTGGCAGTAATGACACTGATGTCAAGCTGTATTGGCTCTAAAGTGATAGATTTTTCCCTTGGACAACATCAGTACAGGAATAGAATGAGAAAACTTGCAGGCATGGAAAATTGATAATCTTAAACAGAAAAATGATAAGTTTGTCCAGGCTTGTACATACAGAATCAATTCTGACCAACAGAAATGATGTCACACCACCACCACCACTACCACCATCATTGTCATCATCATTATTCAATGTCCATGTTCTGTGCTGGCAGGGGTTGGACAGTTTGACAGGAATTGGTGTGTCCGTGGACTGCATTGAACTCCAATGTCTGCTTTGGCATGGTTTTTACAGCTAGATACCCTTCCTAACAACGACCACTTTACAGCGTGGACTGGGTTCTTTTTCTGTGCCACCTATACTATTGAGGTCACCCAGAGAGAAAGAGTGAGTGAAAGATACAGAGAGAGAGGGAGGAGATGAGAGAGAGAGAGAGAGGAGAAAGTGAGGAGGAGGGAAAGAGAGAGAGAGAGAAATGTAGTAGAAAGGAACTGCATCATGATCAAAGGTTGGGAACCAAAAGTGATATTGTGTAACGTAAGAAATTAAACTTAGACAGTAATTAGCTATTGAGAAAAATAATTGAAGTGAAGTAATATGCTTATGAAGTTGAACCATTGGGCCTAAAACTAAGCGATTCAATAATGATGATAATTTTATTTGTGATAAAATTATTAATGATAAAGTTAAATTTTGTCTGGTAATAGTCAACATTAACATTTTTCTAAAATTTAAAGTTTATATTCAAAAATGATATGTTGGAGGATTCTTTGAAAGGTTTAGAATTAATTCACCTTTATTTCCAATTGATTGGTTCCTTTATTTACCTTTTACATTTTTGCTTTTTATTAGATATTTCCTGTCATAAGATCCAAGGAATAATTTTATCAATGCTAGATATCACATTGAGTTAAACAGTTCCTTGGATAAAGAATCGTTAATTTTTAATTGGAATAAATTTCCCAACATTTAAACACAATTGAAAAGGTCATGGAAACACAAAAATTACACTCATTAATAAAGGGTATCATGTAAGGTTGTATTGTTGAATTGAAAGAATTTTACACAGGATATGCATTATGTCTAGCAGGGCTATTTTGGGGATTTTGTGTGTAGAATTGTGAACCCTGGTATAGTTTAAATGTTTGTGTTCTTGCTCTTCTTTATTGTACTCATAGCTTTATTAATTAATTATTATTAGTATTTGTATTTTTACTTTAACACATTTTACTCTGTTTAATTTCATTTAAAGACCTTTAAACATTCATGATTTCTTTAAACAACACCCCCCGCCACCAATTGGACAATATTCTGGTAAGAAATTTTCATTCCTGATCTCAGTCATATATTTGAAAGGTTCACTTTGACCTTGCAATTACTCTGGACAAGCACGTACCTACTTATTGTGGGTAACATTATTATTATTATTATTTGGTTGATGGTGGTGATCTGGAAGAATTGTCAGCATCCTGGACAAAATGCTTAGCAGTGTGTCATCCATCTTTATGTTCTGAGTCCAAATTCCACTGAGGTTAACTTTGCCTTTCTTTCATCCATTTCGATAAAATAAATACCTTTTGAGCACTGGGGTAATCGATTCACCCCTTTTCCTCCAAAATTGCTGATATTGTGCCAAAATTTGAAACTATTATCTGGCCAAAGAATTAACAGCAAAATTCTTCTCAGTAAAGAACAGAATCTTGTTTTAGTTCCTTTCTATGTCACTTATTCATACCAGAATAGTCATTATATTCTGTGAAAATTCAAACACCAAATTAACTTTTTAATCTTCTTTAACCATTGTTAATCTTCAATCTAAGGCTGACCAATCAAAGTGACAACAAGAACACTAACACACAGAGGTCTGCATAAGCGTGTGTTAAGAAGTTTACTTTGAAATTATGGGGTTTGTAGTTTGATCCTACCAGACTGCACTGCACCTTGGACAAGTGACTTCTACTCTAGCCCTGAAGTGACTAAAGCCTTGCATGTGAAATTAGTAGATGGAACTATGCAGAAGTCTATCATTATCATCGTAACCACTTTTTCCTCCTCCTCACCACCACCGCCACCACCTATGACTGGATGCTCTTTCTCATGCCAACCTAGTGTGTATATTATATCTGTGTTTGTATGTGTGTGAGTGCGTGCATGTCTGTATGTTTACATCTCTCTCTCTCTCTCTCAAACAAACACCACATGACAAATTGTATTTGTTTATTCATTTCCCTGTAACTTAGTGATTTGGAAATATGAAGGAAGATAGAATAAATATCAAGAATGAAATAAAATAAAATACTTGGTTGATTTAATTGATTAAACCCTTCAAAATTGTGCCCAAGAATGGCCACAGTTCAATGACTGGAACTAACAACAGAATAAAAGAGTAAAAGAGATTCGCATGAAACTGTTGGTGGTTTTCATTGGTAAACTTTATTCAAGTAATTTTGTGGTTTTAGACAAAAACTTATGCCATGAGTAGATGTGGAATCTGATGTTTTGGAAGAAATTTGATGTTTTTGCCAGAGAGAAACAAAAATATTTTTAAAAAATTTCTCACTTAGAAGAAGAATTAAATGCAAATATGTTACATTCCTCTTCTCACGTCACAAACTTATCCAAACTCACAAACTCACAAACTTTACTGTGTAATTTCTTGATGATTGATTAGTGATTGATTTAGTTAAATCATAAGTCTTGTGCAATTTTCAAGATTTGTTATTCATTACATTTGGGTCAATACTTTCTTAGAATTAGAGCTGGAGGTACTGCTTTCATTAGGTATTAACTTGATATAAAAATACATTTGTTCATCACAACAAAAACATTTTTCCATACTTACTTTACAGTATAGAATCTCTCACAAATGGATATTTAATCAATATATCTAAATTCTTTATTAAATTCTTTCTAGCACTCATATTTTATTTTCACATTTTTATAATAAATTTTTCTATATTCTTCAATTTTATTCTGAATTTTTTTTTCTTTTGTCATTTCATTTCTACCTTTTCTCGGCTATTTACTTTACCCCTCTCTATACTTGTTTTACCCACAGAAATATTCAATCAATGCACATAACCAGAAATTTCCTTTATGTCTCTGTCTCTGTTTCTGTCTCTCTCTCTTTCTCTGTCTTTCTCACCATCTCATACCCTGTTTCTAATCTCTCCACCACTGTCATCACAATCATAGCACCTGATAATGCTGAGAGACTCCAATGTTTTCAGTTGTTAGAAGTGTAGAAGTGAGAAATTATAGTGTTTTCATTCAAGGATTATTCATAGAAATTCAAATGAAAAGCATTCAACTATAGAAGATATTTTCCATTTCCAAAAAAGCCAAAAAAAGAAACAAGAAACAAAAAGCAAAGGAAAAAGCTTGGATCTAGTTCTCGTTTAAAGTAATCCAATATTACATTATACTTATTTGATTTCTAAATCAGTTTATCAGAGTCTTTTAAGCAAATCAAAAATACATAAATAATAAATATATATATAAAATAATTTCTATAATACTTTCATTTAAAAACAGAAAAAAAATTTGATTTCATATATATTTTCCCATTTTTACTTTTTTATTATTTATTCATTTTTTTTCCCACAGAAGTCACATATTGGATTTTGCTTGGGGGAGAGATAATATTCTATTATTAGTTTGGGCTTGCTTAATTTGGTTTCAGAGCTTTAAATATTACTGTTCAGAAGTCAGAATGTTATTGTTTTCTATTGTTGTTTTTCTTTTCACTTTATTATTATTGTTGTTGCTGATGTTGTTGTTGTTGTTGTTGTTGTTGTTGTTGTTGTTGTTGTTGTTGTTGTTGTGTTGTTATTGTCATTATTATTTACTTTTATTTCATACTTTTGATTCATGGTGGCCAATAATATATCATTATATTTCTGAATGTTACTGCCACTATACTATATTTGTTTAACACCATCCAAAACATCTTTTCTCTACTACTACTACTACTATTACTACTATAGAGAGCCTCAAGGTGATCGTGCAACCTGCTAGCAATAGCAACCAAATTCTCTTGAATTTTATCCTCTCATTTTATAAAAGGAAGGACTTATTGAACTATGTGGTCCTCAGTGTAGTAAAAGATGGCATCAATATGACTGAAATACCTTGATTATAGGCCTGGTCAATCGAGATTGAACTGTCACTATGTGACAACAGCTACTACTTACTACTATTACAGCTGCTGATAGATTTAGTATTGCTTCCATTGGTGCAACTACTACTGCAGCTGCTGCTACAACCGAATTAGCATTTAGATTAATTTGAAATTGCATAATTGTTTGTTTCTTACTTGAAATATCACCTACATTTAACCTTCACTACCACCCTAATACATACATTCATGCGCAAACACACATGCAAATATTCATGCCAACACACTCACATGAACACAAATACATAAACACCCCAGAAAAAGTGCCCGAAAATCAGAACATCCCTCTCACAGATTCCAAACAGTTTCTTTGAAATTTCACTCACAAGGAATTGGTCATTTGGAGTTGATTCCAGAAGACATTTGTCCAAGGTAGTGCTCAGTGGGATAAAGCTCTAAATAATATGGCTGTAGACCAAACTTCTTAACCACACAACTCTCACTGTGATCATATTGGCTGGCTGGTTAACCTTTTAGCATTTAAACCAGCCATATCTGGCCCAAATATTTGACCTGTCTTACATTCAAACTGGCCAGATGTGGCCTCTCGTACCAACCCTACAACTCTCTAAAAATTAAAAGTTGCTTCATCAAAATCTTAAAACTACAAGGCATGATTAATTTAAAACAATGAGAATAGATGAGAATAAATAAGCATTACTTTTGGTAGAATGATGTGAATGCTAAAGGATTAACTCTTTCATAATCATAAGTACATTGCCTATGTTGATAACAATTAAGAAGTTTCTGAGCTTTAGCAGAATAACTCATTGTAATCATCATCGTTTAACATCCATTTTCCATGCTGGCATGAGTTAGATGGTTTGACAGGAGCTGTCCACGCTCCAATTGTCTTTTTTGGCCTGGTTTCTACAGCTGGATGCCCTTCCTAATACCAACCACTTTACAGAGTGTGTTGGGTGCTTTTTAAGTGCCACCAGGTAAAAGTTTTATATAATGGAACTATGGTCAGTCTCAGTTGGACTGTTTACACTTCCACTGGTCAAGGCGACCATGTACCTGTATATGTGTGTGTGTGTGTGCGTGCGTGCAGGCCAAGGTGAGATAATCCAATGAAAATAGGCAATTGTCCATGCAGGTAAGTTTCTCCTTTCTATACCACTGATGCTGGCAGTGAGATGATTAAACACAGTTGCTTGGATGCTAAAGTTTGGCTCAGCTAAATGGACATAGGAGTTAAACAGCACCCCGCCCATCCATGCATGTGCAGAGATATTCAATACAGATAGAGTGAGTGAGAGTGAAAGAGAGAGAGAGAGGGGGAAGAAAGAGAGACATTACAAACATAATTAGATGCTCACACATATAATCAGAGAGAGAAAGAGTGAGGTGGGGAGAGGGCTAGAATTAGAAAAACATTAAAAGATTTGATATCAAATAAGTCAGCAATGAATCAGTGACACCAAATAGACAGTACCAAAACGACAATGCTGAAATTTCTCCTACCCACTGATGTTTATTCAGGGGGAAACCTAACAACTTGTGCCTATATGGCTTGGTACCAGTGTTGTTGTAGGCATTGTTGCCAGAAAACAAAGAACTAGAATGGATACTGCAGTGCATCTTAACCAACTCTTACAGTTCTGCCAATCCATTGTCCTGGGCTGATTCTTTTTACTGAACCACAAGAATGTAAAGTGAAGTTAACTGCGGCAGGATTTGAACTTGTGCAGAAAGTGCTGGGAGTTGGAACAAATATTGTGAATGCCCAAACAATTCAATTTGCCACCATATGTTCACCCTTCTACTAGATTTAGTCATTGGACATTGACCATGCTGGAGTAACACTTTCAAGATTTTTTTTCTCTTAATTGATTAGATCTACCTCTGTACTTCATCTTGTACTTTTTCATTGTTCTCACACTATACAAAATGCAAAAAAGAACATTGGAATAAAGACAACTCAGTTGAATATAACAAATTTTAACCAATTCTATAAAATGATGCAAATGGAATCAAATATTTTGCCATGCAATGTATGACTGGAACCTTTGACCAATTACTTTATATGCCCAGCATCCTTATCATTCAGTTACTTTGTTTCTATTACATTTATAAGTTGCTTAATTAAATTACTAATCTTCTGAATTTTTCATCTAATGCCTGTTATTTCTTTCAATGAAACGTGAAATTAATTGTAAAGAAAAAGAACATTTAATTTGATTTACTAATTTAATTAACAGCCATCACAAAACTGTTTGAATCCTGGAATCCATAGCTTTCAAATTATTCATTTACAAATTATACAGCAATAAAGTATTTAGGATAGATAATTAAAATATACACACACATACACACACACATATGAATGTATTTATGTTCATATATATATATATATATATATATATATATATATATATATGTGTGTGTGTATATATGTATATATGTATATGCATATATATATATATATGTATATGTATATGTATATATATATATATATATGTGTGTGTGTGTGTATATATATGTATGTATATATGAAAATGCTAAGCTAGAAGTATATTAAATGCTGTTTAGTTAGAAGTATATTCAAGGATGGCTAGCTGGAAATATATTTGAGAATGGCGAGCTAAAAGTACATTGAAGTGTGGCTTGCTAAATGTAGGTTTGAAGATGGCCACTTAGTTGTAAAAGTAGGTTCACACTAGACTGACTACTCAATACTACTGCCACTTTATCAATGATAATATTGTTTTGATGGAAATAAAATGTATCTGCATGTATATAAATATATAGATAAATACGTGCACACACACACACACACACACACACTTGCAAACATATGTAGCTTTCCTCAGTTTCAATAGCTGTAATAGCCGAAATGAAAATTTTAATTTCATATGTCGCTTCTTTAAGGGATATAATTACAGTTATCATTTCTCATCTTATACATGAAAGCTTAGAACAGAACTGAAAGCAAGGAAAAAATCCAGCAGCTAAGGTGGACTTTATAGCTTAAGTGGCCGTTGAACTGAAAAATTGGAATGTGTTGGGGGCTATAGAGAAGGAACTTATTTGTTAAGTCAAACAGAAATATTTTTCTGATTCATTTTGCCTTTTTGAGAAGGATGTTATTGATTTTCTGCATTAAGCCACATTTTTACCTCTATGAACTAGCAAAGAAGGCTGGAAGTAGAGAATAATTTTTTGCTCTGATATATTATTTTATCTATTTTCTTCTTTTTAGAATTGTTATTTAAAGAAAAATACTTTAGTTACTTAGGGAAATAATCTATTTAAAAAAAAATATTGCCTTAACTACAAAAATGGCCTTTGATATCTGTAACTTGTCAAAGGCTATATGTACCTTCATTTAGCTTTAAAGTGCATTTTTTTTAATAACATATCCATTGAATATTTTCATTTGAACAATTGCTTTCTATTTCCCCACCTCTGTGTATGTGTGTGTGCATATGTGCATGAGTATGTATATATGTGTATATAGGGTATGGTTCTTTTAGTTTCCAGTCTATCAAATCTTCTCATAAATCTTTAGCTGGTTTACTAAGCCCTGGGACCATAGTAGAAGACACATGAATTTATTTATGGAGAGTTAAACATTATTTTGGAGCTATAGACAAGGTCAAAGTGAAATAATAAATTGAAAGAATGAATCTTGAATATACATGTATGAAATCATTCGTTTCCTTCATAAGGTTCAGGAGATCAGCTTTCACCACTTCTTGTATCTTCCTCGGTTTATCTCTTCAGCAGAATTCTTCTACTTGAATCTCTTGGCATTTCTTTACCCAACTGTCATCTTTCATGTGCATCACATGTCTGTACCACCTCAGTCTTCTCTCTTGCATATAACACCTGATTTCTCTTATACTCAGTTCTCTCTCTGCTCATTTGTGCTCTGATGTTAGTTACACTTGCGTTATCCATTTAGTGGTTTACACGTGTCTCATTTGATTCCAGTTTTTGTGCATCTTTCATATACAATAGCTATGCTTCCCCTTCACGTGAACAAAATATTGTTGATAGCTCTACCCATACAGTTTTTACCATATGAACAGAGCTAACACTAGTGTTCTGAATTCATGGTCACTGTTATCAAACTCTACTGGGAATGAATAAATTTAAAAAATAGCATCTTTCTTGAAATTAAATCAATAAAATTTATGTTTATTTATAACTAAAATTTAGCCATCGATATTTGTGTTATATTATTGAAACATGCAAGCATTTTTCAATAATGCCATTTCTAATTTGTAAATTATTTCTGAACTACCAACTTCTAAAAAACTCTTGCTTTTAAAAGTTCTTTTCAGTTTAATATAATGAGTGGCTTTACATTTTTCCATAGGGTTTAAATATGAAAACTGCTCTGGTCAAAGAAGTGCTTCATTTTCTTGAAATTGGAAAAACTCATCTAATGTGGTGAACTGATAAGGTTGTTATAGCATCAGATAGAATGCCTCGTGGCATTTATTCCAACTCTCACTTATGCTTTGGGATTGATAACAAAAAAATGTACCAGTTCAACACAATGGCTTGGCAAAACAGTGAGGATATTGGATTGGATGCCTTGCAATACTTGTTTGACTCTTTGGTTTTAAAGTTCAGATTTGCCCAAGATGGGTTGTAGTCTTAGTTTCCTGCCCAGTTTAATAGCTAACTAACACCTTGACTACCTCTTGATTATTCTGTGGCAAGCGTACAGGCTTGGTCTTTCTGGTTTGAGGATACTCTTCCTCTCTCCAGAGTCACAGGTACTGACTTGTTTCCTGACTAAAAAGTTTAAAAACTGATTTTTCTAGAATGGCCAGGTGTATTTCTAAGTTGCAATACAGCCTGTTTGGAATAAGTAACTACTACAGAAAGATAAGGGGAAATTTTGAAATTTCTTTTTGGAAATATTGTGTAATAACATTTTCATTGCAGACACTAAAGATTTTTATCATATTGATGAGTAAACACACCCATATTATCACTACTAAAAAAATCTTTTCCCAGATGTTGACAATGGCAGTGCCCCAGCATAACCGTTGCCTTTGGGTTGGAACACATAGAAGAATAAAAGAATCTTGCTTGAATTTTTCATTTGATTTTCTTAGATGTTTATGATACTACCATGAGGCAAGTTAATCTAAATTTACCTGAAAAGATAACATACTAAAAGAATTTTGAAAGATTTTTTTCATAACATTAAAAAATTACTACTTGTCAAAAAGCTAACCCTTTAGCAAATTTCATTCTACTTCAAGGACAATTATCAGAGTATGCATCTGAGATATTTTTTTCATTGTTTGTAATGAAAAAAATAAAATCTTCAATAAGGTGCATTGGTGCATCTCTTGATGGTAAAATCTTTCATTGCTGACCATTTTCTGAAATTTTATGACTGCTGGCTACTGAGTTGATTTTTTTTACACTCTGTTCCATTCATATATTCTGTGGTAATTGGGTTGCCTTTTTACCTTTCAGTTTGTTTTTATTAGTACTGAATCTAAGACATACATCATAAAAAGAAAAGCAATCTTACCTGTTCTGGAAGGTAATAAAAGTTTATTTCTCTTAGTGGACACCATCAAATTGAAAAATCTTGCATAATCTAATTATAAAGTTTTAGTCAGTTGAAAGCAGCCAAGCTGGAGCACAACCTTGAAGGGTTTAGCTGAACAAATCGATCCCAGTATTCATTTTAAAATCTGGTATTATTGCTGTTGTTTGCCAAATCACTAGGCTACAGGAACATAAACAAACCATAACCAGCTGTCACCGGTTGAAAGAACAAACACAAAGATACCCAAGAGACTCCAAATTTAAAAGATGTTGACTGACAGAAATCTTAAAGGACTAACTATCGTTCCAGAGAGCAACAATTCAAGAGAAGAAGATATTAGAATTGAAGAACTTGTGACTAACAGAAAGCTCAATAGAGAAACAACATACCCGGGAAGAGAAGCAGGTGACATATTTAACCCTTTAGCATTTAAACCAGCCATATCAGGCCCAAATATTCTATTGTATGTTCAAACTGGACAGATCTGACCTTTCACATCTACCCTACTATGTCATTCTAAAAATAAGTAATCACATCATCAAAATCTCAAAGCTACAAGATTAATTCAAATGTATGATTAATTCAAAACAATGGGAATAAATAAGCATTACATTTGACAGATTAATCAGAATGCTGTAGGATTAAAGGTCTTGGCAGAGGGTGATAGACAAGAAAGTTCATCAGAGCAACGACCATGGAAATACTTACAGAAAAGACACACAACAATGATACATTTCGATGGTGAGCCAAGACTCGAACCAGGGGCAGATGGAGAGTATTAAGGGCCCTCAGGCATAACTGTTCACCAGGCCCCTTAGCATTGATATCAAAGAGAGTTAAAATGTAGAGTGCAGGCCCTTCAGAGTTCCGGGCCCTTGGACAGTGCCCAATTGACTGATGGCTCAGTCTGTCCCTGACTCCAGCCCAACTGAAAGTAGAGGATCTATCATGTTGACAACAGTCCAGAAAAAAAGATGAAAATATAGATTGTGACAGAAATATTAGTGAAGATTTAGAGTAGTAACTCTTGCAAAAAGCTTACAATATTGGTACAGACAAATTTTCTGCTTAATGTTTCTTTACTGCTTTAACATCAGCTTCTTTTTTTTAATTTTTTATTATTTCTTATATAGCCACAGACATAACCATGTGCAATTATTTGTTTCTGAGTTTGATTCCATTGTGAGGCACATTAGGTAATTGGGTTCTACTAAAGTCTTCAGTTAACCAAAGCTCTGTGAGTGGAATTTGTTGATGGAATCTTTGCAAAAACCCTTTAATAGGCTTATGCGTGTGTAACTTAGTTTGAGTATACCAGTGTCAACCTGTTTGTCAAATCACATCCCTATAAGTCAGAAATGTAATTTATGTCATTCAATAAATAGTTATAAATAAAACATATTCCAGAGTGAACTAAATACTATGGTTAATATGATTAACTAAAACCTTTAAAGCTGTTGCTTCCACATGGCTGCAATCCAATGACTGAAACCAGTAAAATTAAAGAACACATAAAAGAATGTGCATGTATGTATGTATGTGTATGTATGTATGTATGTATGTATGTATATATATATATATATATATATATATATATATATATATATATATATATATATATATACATATATATATATATATATATATATATATATATATATATATATATATATATATATATATATATATATATATATATATATACATACTAGTATTCTAGTAGACCCGACACCGTTGAGTAATCGGTGCACATTCAAAGCAGTGAACAGTAATTTTACGAAACTGGTATGCTTTTGAATCTCTTTAACAATTCACAATAATGACTTTTATTACTTTTATTGCTACCTCAGTTCATCTAATTGTATATATCTATCGTTACTTTTCATAAAAAGCCTTTACTTTTTTTGATTTCCAATGTGCATTTTCGCTTTTTTTTCTTCTTACTTTCCCCTTACATTTCCACGTGTAGTGTCTATTTTGTTTTTGTAACATATTTCTATTATATATATATATATATATATATATATATATATATATATATACACATGCATACACACACACACACACACACACACACATATATATATATATATATATATATATATACATATAAATATTTCTCTACAGTATGTGCTGGTGTCTGTGTGGAGCCAGCAAATCAATGTAGTAGCATCTTGAAGTGAAAAATAACAAAGCATGGGATATAGTTTTGTATCATCATCATCATCATCATCGTCGTCGTCGTCGTCGTCGTCATTGTTGTTGTTGTTGTTGTTATTTTAACAAAGCTATAATGACATTCCCAAGTTTTTATTTTTAAAGTTCTTGGGCAAATCTAAGATAATAGATCCTTCAGAATTGATAGAATCGGTGAAATAGCAGTAAGATCTATTTGAAGCTGATGATTCACAGATTTTAGTGTAAATAAAAAGGAAAACAGAACGGAATTAGTGCAAGCTGCAAAGATGTAAACACAGTGACGAGATGAGAGAAAAATCTTGACAGATCAGAGCTAATAATCAGATAAATGGTTCATTCGTAACTGAAGGATGTCGACAGAATTATAAAATCCTCATTAAGTCTGAGCAGAGATTTAGAAAAAAGATTAGAAGTAAAGATAAATATTGTAGATTTAGTCTTTAATGTGTCAAATGAAATTGGAATAGATTGGAAAAATGGCTGATGGAATTATTGAGTCAAAGACTAGGAAGATGTAAGAATGTAAATTGTGATTTTATGTGGTGATTATAGAATTTCTTTTTTTAGTCAGAAGAAGAAGAAAGACGTCACTTGTGACCCCTTTCAGGAACTTCAAGACAGGTATGTATAAACAAGAAAGTTATCCTCTGACCAGAGGTTTGACCAAATATTTTGCAACAGATTGGACTCTGCTAAAAGTGTCCAAATGCCAGCTAATAGTTTTGATCTTGTTAACCCTTTAGTTACCATATTCCTGTTCAAATACACTTTGTGTGTTATGGTTAATTTTGAAAACAATGAATAATTTAGTCAAAATAACTGTAGTTATTAAACTGGTGTTTGGAATATAAATAAACACGACATTTTGATGGAAAGTTTTAATGCAGATCTCTTTAAATCATGAAGCTTGTATTATAGAACCAGTGGTAGTATCAAATGGTTTGGTATCAAAAGGGTACCAAACTCAGACTAAATTTAGTCTAACACACCAAATCAAGCAAGGTCTCTTTCACTGGTTTCTGCCTGCGATATTTCACTCACAAGGTTTTGTTCAATCTGAATCTATGATGCAATACATTTACTGAAGGTACCACAGTGTGGGCTCAGACCTGAATCCACTTAGTGAACTTGTCTAACCTGTGATCACATGTCTTAGGAAGTGCTGCTAATAGGCTTCAATTAATTTTTTAAATAATCAATTATTTTGATGGTATTTTCGAGTATTTTCTAAAATACGTAACTTCTTTATCATTACACTGGTATTTAGAACACAAGACTTGTATGCAAAATATTGGTGTCAAATCTTGGCTTAAAGCCAGCAATTTTTGACAAGGGGTAAATCTATTACATTGATCCCATTTCTTAACTATTACTTATTTTTTCAACCCTGAAAGGATGAAAGGCAAAATTGATCTTGGCTGAAATTGAACTCGGAGTGCAAAGATGGATAAAATGCCACTAAGCATTTTGCCTGGTGTGCTAACAATTCTACCAGCTTGCTGCCTTATTCATATGCAAAATATCGATGAAATGTTTAAATCTAAATGTAAATACCTTGAGATTTATTGCTTAATATGTATTTCAGAATCAAAGACAATCTCAGATAGGTCGGTATTAAAATTGCTTACACAACCATACCTACACTGACATCTACATACAAAAACCATTGTGTAGACACATGTATTTAGATATGAACACTTCTGAAAAAAGGAAAAAGAAAATTTTCAAGTAGATGTTAATACTCCTTTTCTTTTCTTTCCATTCACAAGCTGCTTCAATAATTCACTTAATTTAACAGCTTTAAATATACAGAGATGTTCCAGAGATAAATGATGAAAAATAAAAGTTCAGTCTTATGTATAACAAGGAAGACCCAAACTTAAGAATATCAAATTAATTTAGTGACATGCTAAACCATAGTTCAGGAATATTTCTATGGTAATTGAATCTCAACTCATGTTGCTTGAATTTTCATTCTCTCTAAATATTGACATATAAACTACTTCAATGTACTTCAAAATTTCACTGTAATCTCATTTAAATTTGAATAGCTTCATTGTGATTCCTCTGTATTTAGATAATGCAACTAAGCTTAGCTATATCATCTACATTTGAACGTAGGTCGCCAACATCTTCCTTCTTCTTATACTATTCCTCCCCCTCCTCCTACCTATCTTTATAAGCATCTTCTTCCTTTTAAATTCATTGTCATCCTCATGATTATTGTCTGTCATTAGTATCACCAACATTATTACCTGTATTGTTACTACAGTTATTACTGCCACTGCTGCTGCAGCTGCTACTGCTGCCACCACTACTGCTGTTATTACCACCACCACCACCATCATCATCACAACCACCACCATAATTCTCTCATCGAAATCATTCTACATTTAGTGTTCATTCTTTCCTGCTTAGTACTAATTGGATGTATGTATGTCATTTATGCTGGATATTTTATGCTATGTCTTGTAATATATAAAAAGTTACTACATCTCCCAAGAAAATTGTAGTGTTAATGAAATTTACCCATATTTCCATATTATCCACAAAGTCTCTGTTTTAGATAAACCATTGTGATCATATTGTTTGCCGCCATTGTAAATCTTTACCATTCTTTATCATTCTTTACCAGGTTATTTTTGATATTCAAATTCTTCCCATAAGCTGTGCCAGTCATTACTATCTTTCCTCAATTATACATAAATACATCTGCCATGCAGTCAATAACATTTGCATCTACTATGGCCAGTATGACATTCACATCCATCATGAAGTCTATTATGCATCTATTGATTTATGATTGCTCACTCAGAGCGCGCATCATAAAAAGCAGTTTCTTATTTTTATTCATCGTTTGCAACTTTCAGTTTGAACTTCATATACTTGGAGAAGTAATCACTTGTGAATACTTCAGTAGCCAAAAGTCAAATTAGATCCTTTAGCGTCCAATCAGAGAAGAAGAAAAAAATAATTAAAAAAATGAAATAAATAAAAAAAAACATTACTGAGAAATTTAGGTTATAAGATAAAAGAGTAAGGAGTTGAAAGATATCTTTTCCTCCTTTATCTTCTTATTACACCCAAGGGTATCGTCATTCAGCTGTAGAGAAAATGAGCAATTTTGCAACATTGCTTAATTGATTTTAGTTCTTTATAAATTGTTTGTTATCAAATTCCCAAATGGACAATTTTGTTGCTTTAGTTGAATGATCAGAAATGCATGTTTGCTTCTGTTTGCAAACATTTATTTTAGTTTTTTTATGCTAAATTTTGACGGTTGTTCTAATGATTTATCCCACTGGAAGTTATTTTGCTTTTTGTTTTTGTTTTACTTTCTCCATATTATTTTTCTTTCATAATCAATGCATTTTTTTCTCAGCTATATTACTCCATCATCAGTTGCATACCATGGGTACTGAAGCAGTATGCACTGAACATTATAATAAGATAAACATAAATTTGCTATTTTATTAGTAGTTTAATTATTTATTTTATTAACAAAATGCCTTTTTTAAGTGACAGTATTCTACATTTATAAATAGGGTAATTAATTATAAAACACACACAAACTGTGTAAATATGAAAGTATGTTCCTCTCTTGTGTGAGATTTCAATTCCGTTTTTTTTTTTTTTTTAATTATCAATTTTTAAAATTATCTTTCCAACTCATCTCATAGCAGATTTCAATAAGAAACAATTTCATTAAATGGTAACTATAAAATTATAATATTTTTTTTCATATAAATTGTTTAGATAAACTGACAATGAAACTTCTATTAATTTTCAAATAAAACTTGACCAATTTTAGCTACTGTGAAACCTGTTGTGTATGTGTGTTTTTTTTTAATGCATATCTAAACATTTACCTTTTCATCTCAGTGAATAATTATGATAATTTGACTGATTGAAGAAAATTAAGATAAAACTAGTTAAAAGAAAATCAGCTGAATTCTTATGAATACTGAAATTTGTTTATAAAACAGACATTAATGGAATAAAATATTTTGGTGTATCTGCAGTTTATAGAGCTAGACTAATTTTTAATGTTTTAGACACAAAATGTAGAATCTGGTGGTAAGGTTTGAGTGGGTGTAGACTGTGTGAAATGCAGAGGGTGACCACATGTGTTTGCTGTTACTGTTGTTGGAGTTGTGTTACATTTAAGAAAAGGCGTGGATGGTAATTTGGCTACTACACATAGAAGACAAAACCCATGCTTTTCCAGTGGTAGAATCCTGTAATTTGATTACTTCTTGGCAACAAGCAATTTATATTTTTTTTAGGAATGCTCATTTCAGAAGCTGATAATGTGGAGGGGGCCAAATCAAAGACCTGGAAACCATTCCATCCCATGACAAGTAATTTTTGTATACTTTTGCATATCTCATATCTTTTATGTTTTGCTAGTTTCAGTGACTGGACCGCAGCCATGCTGGGGTGGTGCCTTGAAAAGTTTTAGTTGAACAAATAACCCCTGTACTACTTTTCAAGTATGGTACTTATTCAATTGTTTTTGTTTTGTTTTTTTATTGAGCTGCAATATTGAGGGAACATAAACAAACTAACCACTGCACTGTTTGTTGGATGTTGGTAAGGATAAACACAGACACAAAAGCACACATGCATATATATATATATATATATATATATATACATGGTGGTGCTCCAGTATGATCACAGCTGCATGGCTGAAACAAGTAAAAGAATAAAAGAATATATATATATATAATGAGCTTCCATGCAATTCCCATCTACCATATTCACTCACAAGGTATTGGTTGACCCATACCTATGAGAAAAAAACACTTGCCCAAGGTACTGTGCAGTGTGGTTGAACCAAAAACCATCGTTGCAGAATGGGCTTCTTAACCACAGAGCAATATCTGACCTGTGGATTTCTAACATAATTATTGGAGCTCATCTTGTTGTTATTGTTGTTCAGTTCAAAGTCAACTCTAATTAAGCAGATATACGATGATCAAAGTTACTTCAGCAGTGACCGTTCCGTCATTGTGAATGCCTATGTCTAGTTTAGCCAAAGTGTCATTAATTTTTAAGACGGTAGGTTGTCTTCTTGAAGTGGTCACAAAAGAGAAGTGTTTCACAACGCTGTGCCAGGAGTCTTTGTTCTCTATTAGCTTTAGTAAGTTTTTGATTTCATGTTTGTTTCATCAAATAACATTAATGCCTTTGTTCCCCATTAAAGGTGCAGCAGTTTCCAAAAATAAAACATCCAGGTGTTCAGTAGAGCATTAAGCAAGAGTAATATTGTTTGCAAGATGTGATTGGAAGAAATTCAGCCACTATTTCTGGAAGATTGAGCCACCACAGAGAAAACCACTATTGGCTCCTCTAAAGTTCACATTTATCAAGAAAGGGAAGAATAAGATGATTTGACTTTTATACCTTTTCCAGTGGTATCTAATCACTCCTAACTCACTTGTGTAGTTTATCAACACATCTACAGGAGAGAGAAAAAAAAACCACATGAAATGTTACAAATTTGAAGAAGTATCAATATTCATACATTGTGATGAGGGCGAGGTTTAAAATTCATGAGTAAAATTGAATTGCAAAGTCATGAATCCAAAGTAGTGACCATACAACTAATTTCTCAGCAGATGCAAAGGAAATTTCTCTGTAGAATTAGAATTTATGAAATATTTATTTACCGGAATTTAAAATTAAAATCAACAGTAAAACAAATTCATGTGGGTGAAGCATGATTGTGTTGTTCAGAAGTTTTCTTTGCTACCATGTGGTTCTGGGTTCTGTTCAGCTTCATTGCACCTTGGGCAAGTATCTTTTACCACTGCTTTTGGTTAACCAATACCTCTTGAATGAAATTTGACAGAAGGAAATTATTCAGAGGGCTCTTTTGTGCATACGGTTTGTTGCATACAACTTTCACTCATGTGTAACAGTAATAAATCTATAGATTGGTGAAAAAATGGAAAAGAATACCTTATGGTATTTTACTTACTATCTGAGTTGCACAGACACTCCTTTGGAATCAAAACAATTTGGAGCAGCTATTTGCCTGCTGAAGATTTGGTATGGCTGATTGGACATTCAACCTGTTTTGGTGACAGTACTTGTTGGCACTGGAGGCAAACACACACACACACACACACACAAACAACCACACATACACACACTCACAAACACATGCACGCACACACAAACACACACACATATACAAACACACACATACAAACACACACACATAAAACACACACACTCACAAACACACATACAACACACACACACAAACACACACACACAAACATACACACATACAAACACACACACACACCCCTGCACATGCATACACAGAACTATACACATTTCCCGGCTGAAAATAAGCACCAGGCAAGTGCCAAGTGTAGCCCTGTCTCCTTTCAGTCAACACATCCTTGGTGTCCCACTGATTCAAGTATGGCACAATCAAGTGGATGTCTATGTCAGCTTTTACATACATAGTAAGCTAAAACAATTAGCGAAAGCATTGTATATGCTGCTGGGTTAAATTTGTTACTGTGTGATGATTATGCTTTTTTTAAAAAGATAATCCCAATTCAAAGAGAATCAAAACTGCTTGAATTATGCTTATGAAAAAATAGCAATAACAAAAACAATGTTAACACCAGTCCCATTAATTCTCACACCCAACAAATTAGTTGTACTCAGGCATGGCAATGGAAACATGATAGAGTATAGGTGCAAGCATGGCTGAGTGGTTAAAAAGTTCATTTTGTAACCATGTGGTTTGGGTTTCAGTCCCACAGTGTAATACCTTGAGCACATGATTTCGACTATAGCCCCTGGCCAACCAACGTCTTGTGAGTGAATTTGATATGCAGAAACTGAGCGAAAGCCTGTTGTATATGTGTGTGTGTGCATGTGCATGTGCACCTGTGCAAGTGTGTATATCTGTTGTGTGTATGTACATTTGGGCATGTGAGGGTATTTATAAATGTATGTGTATGTGTTTGTCCTCCACCATCACTTGACAGCAGGTCATAGTTTGCCTATGTCTCTATTATTTAGAGGTTTTGACAAAATTGACTGATAGAATAAGTATCAGACTTGGTAATAAGAACTGGTGTTGACATTTTTTATTAAATCCTTCAAAGTGATGCCCCAGCATGGCCACAGTCCAATGACTGAAACAATCAAAAGAGTACCACATGTATACGTTTAGAAGCTGCACCTGTTTCCAGGCTTTGTTTGTATTAACTTTTTTTTGTGATATCCCTATAAAGAACAGCTTGTTATGATTCTTTTGTCATGCCTACAGATTAAAACGTACCAAGGAGTATTTGCCAGTTAACAGAGCTATTACCAGAGTATTCAACACCCTAGGTCAACCATATAAGATGCACTTCCTCAGTGCCACCTTAAGGAATTGCACAATGGGCAGTTGTTTTAGAGCGTCATGGGTCTAAGAAACCTGATCTATATATGCTGTAAAAGAAAGTTAGGTAAAGTTAATTTCTTAAGTCATGCCAATTCATATGGGCCAGATTTCTGGTTTCATAGCACATATATTCCTAATTTGGATGGTATGCTGGTCCATCACAGGATTACTCATTTTTGCCAGCTGAGTGGACTGGAGCAAAGTGAAATGAAGTGTCTTGCTCAAGAACACAATGCGCTGCCCAATCCAGGAGTCAAAACCACAATCTTATGATCATGAGTCCAACACCCTAACCACTAAGCCTCCACTATGTATGTTATGGCTTGCTGCCAATGAATAGATTCTATTGGGCCCAGTGCCTCAATTTGCCTGAGGCCCTAATGGGTCTAGGGATCCAATTCTGATCTATTTATACTGTGGCTTGCTGTCAATATATAAATACAATAAAACCCAGTGGACTGATTTACCTAGAGACCCATAATATTGCTAAGGTACCCAGCATTTCCTTTCTCCCACTTTTACAATTGGAATCCATTCTCTGATCTTTTTTTAACAATGTATTCCAGCCTCGTTACATCAGCTGAAAAATTCAATCAGAAAATTATAATTAACTTGGAAACAAGAGTTCTATAGTTTTATGTTCATGCATATCTCTGAGAGAATTCAGTCAAAATTTGAAATGTTTTACAACAAATCATGTGACAGATCATAACATCACACGCGCCTCTCGACTATGACCTCCATTCTGTTTGGGGGTGGGGGGAGTGACTTCAATTGCTATCTTTATTAGTAAGTTCTCAAGGTTTTAATTGGATAAAGAAATTTTGTGTAGGTTATTTGTGGTACCTTTGATTTTATTACCCCAGGCAATCACTTAGTTAATCTAGCATGCAGTGTTGTGGCCCTGTCTGTTGACTTCCAATATAGGTCTGAAGCCAAAGGTTCTTCAGAGTTCAGAACGAGGTGAAGGAAGTAAAAGCTGTGTTGTCCAAGTCATTCTCAAAAGTATTTGCAGGCATAAGTGATGTGAAGTAGTTAAAACTGAAAATCAAAATTAGGTTGTAGACTCAGCTCACAAGGGATTTACTTTCTACATTATGGTGAGAGATTACCAAACGTTTTACAGCCTTCACAAAAATACATACAAAAATCATTAACAGCAGCAGCATTAAATGTTTTTCACTTTCAGAAAAATAATTTCTCTCTATAATCATAAATACAACATCAACCATAATTTGAAACAGCAGGAATGAAGAGAAAGAAAAACACAAGAAGAATAGCCACCACTTCTAGTATTACTACGGCTAGCAACTAGCAAATAAATGGAATACACCCCCACCCCCCCACACACACACACATACACATATGCACACGCACAGAAAACACATATCACTTCACATCACACAAAGACTTAAATAACAAAACAGTAAACAACAAAAACCAGACAAAAAAATACAATACCATAAAATACAAGAATCTCATCAAAACTACCATGAAAATGAAAGCAATCATACAAACAATAAGGCAAAAAAAATTCCATAAAAACTAAACAGGAATGCAACAATAAAAGCTACTACTACTACTACTACTACTACTACTACTACTAGAACAAAAGATAATTTCAACCAAGCTTAAATCCATTTTGACGAAGTTAGAAAAAGAAACACAAAATTGTCAAAGGTTCCTTTTTGTGGCAACAAGAAAAAAAAAAAGAAAGGAAAGAAAAGAAAAGAAAAAGGAAAAGTCTCATAAAAACTGATTAAGTTGGATAATTATTGCAGAAGAAATTCTCTTCCAGTGTCCTCTCAAGTGAAACTGAAACCAAATAGAGATGGCACACAGCACTGAAGTGCTTTCGTTTCATTCCGCATTCTAAACAAACTGAAAATGAAAGTAGAGTCTTTAAAAAAATGAGCTGCAGTCATTACTGTTACGTTTTATGGACCACCAATATTGTTACCTTTACGTTGGTGTCATAAGCTTAATTATAATGAAGTTCCGTTTAAGCAAAAAAAAAAAAAAAAAAAAAAAAGAGAGCAAGGGAGAGAGAGAAAAGAAAAGAAATGAAGAAAATATCAATAATATGTGTGAAATGTCTGTGAATTAAGCAAAATACCCTCCAAAAATATATTTAATTACAATTATCTGTGTAATACATACATATATATATATATATAAAATACAAACATGCATATATACTTGTACATAGATATACATAGAAACACATACATAATATATATATATATATGTGTGTGTGTGTGTATGTATATATATGTATGTATGTATGTATATTTTTCCAATTACTTCAACAGATACAATGTATTTCCTTAAGTCTTGTTCTTTGTGAATTGTTTCCAATGGTGATTAAAATACAGTTCCACTTCACTTCACAGATGTACAAAATGTAATTATCAAAGAGAAAAATAAAAAGCAAAGAATTCAGACATTGTCTTTTCTTTGATCCTTATATTTTTCCAATGGCAATTTTTTTTTTTTTTTTTTGTGATAAGACAATTTTTTTAAAGACAGGTTTTAAAGAGAGTTTTTAAAGATAGATTACATTTTGTATAATGGAGCTATCAAATTTGTTACTCTATCTAGAAGAAGGTAATAATGCTTTTCTTCTTGCAATTCCTTTGAAAAAAAATTTGAAAAAATAAAACTGGTTTAAGCTTCAGGACCAAAGCAGTAATTTAATAAAAGTTCCATATCTACAAATTTGTGAAATTAAAGGTTCGTTATTTTCTTACCAAAATGCACCCTAAAACATACACACACACACACACAGATATTTGCAAATTCACCCCTGTATGTAAAAGATTTCCCACTCCTGCTACATGTGGCGATTCAGCCTACTAGAAATAGTAGTCAAATCTGTTATAAATCACACTGCGCAATATTAAAAAGTGATGTGGATAAGTTTATCCAAGACAATGTAGTCCTGAATACATTATTCTTTTAAACAAAAATGACATTGTCATTGCTGGAATATTGTTGATCATAGGGCCTTATCAGTCAGTGCTGGCTTGAATCAAGTCAACAATCACAATAACATCATCATCATCGTCGTCGTCGTCATCACCATCATCATCATCATCATCAACAACAACAACAATAGCAACAACAAACACCTATGTAACCAATGGTGTGTTGCTAATATACTGATACACTACTTCTGTCTGCTACAAATGTTCTGTCCTTGCTGTAATTGAAATATAATTTTTAAATAATTTTATAATGCAGTCATTAAATTTACATTATAATCTGCAACACTGTATTTCAGTAATGTATGTACATTTCTGCATGTTTTACATCTTCATAACCATTGTCGTTTGTCCTTGTGGGGTTGATAAAATAAAGTAACTGTTAATTACTGGTACTAAATAAAGCTGCAAGCTGCCAGATTCATTAGTACACCAGGAAAACTGCTTGGTGGCATTTCATCTAACTTTGTGATCCGAGTTCAAATTCCACTGAGGTTGACTTTGCCTTTCATCCTTTTGGGTTCGATAAAATAAGTACCAGTTGATCACTGGAGTCGATGCAATCAACTTACCTCCATTCACAGAAATTACTGGTCTTGTGCCAAAATTTGAAATCAATTACTAGAACTAATTTAATTGATTATACTTTTCCCTAAATTTTGTGGCACTTTGTGTCCAATCATTTAAGAAATCTTTAGAGATTTAGGTAAAAAAAAAATCTCAGTTTTTAGTTGTCTTGAAGTTTTGAGTCCAAAACTGGTCACAGTTAATAACTCTACCTTTCACCCTTCCAGGTACTGAGATCAATTCATTTGACAGTATCCCACCTCACCAAATTTTGTGCCAGTGTTAAAAATGGAAATTATTTAAAAAAAAATAGTAAAGTTGGTGGATTGGGAGAATTGTAAGAGCATTAAGCAAAATACCTCTACATATTTATTCTGGTTCTTTAATTTCTTTGTTCAAATCTCGCTGAGGTAAGCTTTACTTTTCATGCTACTGAGGTAGAAAAAACAGAGTACCAATCAAGTATTAGAAGT
>NC_142941.1:38709944-38714944 GCF_046866305.1 Octopus bimaculoides | reverse complement strand
ATATATATATATATATATATATATATATATATATATATATACATATGTATGTATGTATGTATGTATGTATGTATAGGTGTATATATCTATGTGTGTGCATCTTTGTGTTTGTCTCCTAACACTGCTTTACAGCTGGTGTTGGTTTGTTTATGTGCCCATAACTTAGTGGTTCAACAATTAGAGACCAACAGAAGAAGTACAATATTTAAAAACAAAGGAGCAATTCAGTCAATTTGTTTGACTAAATCCTTCAAGGTGGTTCCCCAGAATAGCTGCCATTCAATGACTGAGGCAAGTAAAAGATAAAAGATGGATGCAAAAATATGTAAATATATTTTTGTACTTTGTACCATAAAAAAATTGTGCAAGCAAAATGTTGAGAAATAAATACCCATGCATGTGAAGTTTTGTAATATTTATTGAAACTGGCAAAGACCCTCAACTAACTCTATCAAATAAGAAGGTGTTGGAAGTTTTCCACAGGTCCCAAATTGAAAATTTTTGTGAATAAGTTGTTCACTTGCTGCCCATTAACCCTTTATTGGGGGCAAAACTGACCATATTGAGCACTTGAGAATGTGAAAATATTATTCAGCTTGCAATGAATAAACAACATGACATGCATAAAAAATGTATATATTCGTGTGTGTGTCTGTGTGTTTGTGTGCTTATCTTATATTTACTGTATGCGAATGTGTGTGTGTGTGTGTGTGTATGCATACATACATACATGGAGAGAAAGACATGTGAAATGTAACAAATTTTGAATTAAAAATTTCTTGACAAAACTGAAGAATTTATTCTTAATATCATTAATTTCTTGGAGTAAAAGTGATGAAAGAAAAAAATACAAAATAAGAAAGAAAAAAATTAAAGAAAACATGTTTCACACTTGATTTTTTTGTGAAAAATTTCTCTATTTTTTTTTTTGTTTACAATATATTTTGACAATGATAATAATTACATACTAGAAAAATAAAATAAAAATTTGTAAAAATAAAAAAAATATTGTAAAAGAACGACAAGTAAGAAGAATAAAAGTAATTATAGCCCTCAGCAAGAAGAACAATATTAAATTGAGGAAACCTGTACAGAGTCATTTAACCTGCTAAAAAGAACAACCAATTACTCTTCAAATCATATCTTGTCTTCTAAAATATTGACAGATTCATGAATAATATAGTTTTTGTTAAACAAATGGACTGGGCAGTCATGGTTGGATTGCTTTTCATCGATGGTTTTCTGACTCAGGGCTGAGCTGGACAACACCTGTAATAATGCAACACCTGTAATAATATTTATATTGTTTAGAGCTGCATGGTGGCAGAATCATCAGCAAGCCAGGTAAAATGCTTTGCAGCATTTCGTTTGTCTTTACATTCTGAGTTCAAATGTAGCCAAGGCTGAATTTGCCTTGCATTCTTTTGGGGTCAATAAAATAAGTACCAGTTGAGCTCAGGATGAGGGGTCAATGAAGGAACTTACATGTTGTTTGACCAGTTAAAAAACAGCCAAAGTTCCCTCAAAATCACACCCAATAATCTCAAACCCCATCTCACCAAACAATGGCAGTGTTAACGAGGATAAGACTGCAATTGTTACATTATTTTTGTTTTGTTCAAACAGCAATCATCAACAAACAATAATGGCAGCAAAACAAACAAAAACAATAAGCACTAACAACAAAAACAATGACAAAAAGCAGTTACAGTAGCAACGATTACAATAATTATTTCTAAGTTAGGCACAAGATCTGCAATTTTGAGGGGAAGTCTTTAATTGATATCACTGACTCCAGTACTTGACCAGTATTTTCTTTTATTGTAACATTCAAAAAGATAAAGGGCAAACTTAGCTTTATTAGGATTTGGACTCTGAAAATAGAATAATAATAATTATATCAAATATTGGGAGAACATAAGCAATTTTAGCGGGAGGCATTAGTGGATTATATTGACCCCAGCAGAATTTGAACTCAGAATATAGTGGCAGATGAAATACCACTAAGCATTTTCCCCAGCATGCTAATGATTCTGCCAGCTCACTGCCTTTGCCTATATGATAATAATAATAATAATAATAATAATAATAATAATAATAATAATAATAATAATGATAATAATAATAATAACAATAATAATAATAACAATAATAATAATAATGGTTTCAAATTTTGGCACAAGGGCAGCAATTTTGGGGTAGGGAATGAGTCAATTACATTGACCTCCAGTGTTCAACTGGTACTTATTTTATTGACTCCAAACGGATGAAAGGTAAAGTCGACCTCAGCAGAATTTGAATTCAGAATGTTGTGATAGGCGAAATATTGCTAAGCATTTTGTTTAGTGCACTAACAATTCTGCCAGCTTGATACCTTAATAATAATAATAATAATAATAATAATAATAATAATATCAACAACAACAACAACAACAACAACAATAATAATAATAATAATAATAATAATAATAATAATAATAATAATAATAATGATAATAATGATAATAATCCTTTCTACTATAAACTCAAGGCCTGAAATTTTGGGAGAGGAGGCTAATTGATTACATCAACCTTAGTACTTGACTGATACTCATTTCATTGATCCCAAAAAGATGAAAGGCAAAGTCAACCTCGGTGGAATTTCAACTCATAACATAAAGATTGTCAAAAAGTTGCTAAGCATTTTGTCTCATGTGCTAATATTTCAACTTGCTCACTATATACATGTATATATCGTCAATTAAACATATATCAGAAAAGAAGCACACACTAAATAATAGAGCAGTAATTATTAAAACAAAAATTTAAACTCTGGTCATAAAGTTACCAAAGGTTTCATATCCACAAGGCCAGAGCTTTGCGGACAGCTTGTCAGACTCTATTCAAAGACAAGAACATTTAAACTTTCCACCATGCGAACATGAGAAAATGCTCAGATATCGAGATTTAAGGCCTAATGTATAAAAATGTTAATGAGGACAGGCTGTTTCCTTTGGACCATAGGATAAAACAAGCCCTACAGACCTGAAAAAGCCTAACCAGCAAACGAGCTGATCCAATTTTCCAGTAGGTAGCGCTTGAAGTGGACACATTTAGAGAAAACTTCTTTACAACTATTTAACACACTAGGTTTAGCATAGTCCTTAAGAATTTTGGTTCTCTTCATGATGCAGATCTGGCAACGGCCACTCCCATTAATATATGGGCCTGGATGATCTATTATTTTCCACCTGATATCACATGGAATGGAATCCCTTGATCTTAGAGGTGCCACACTTGGCAGAGGGATGTGACAAACCGTCTTTCTGGGACTCTGAAGGATGACTGGTGTTTGCAGAAGTGATGTTTGAAAGATGTAACCGGCTGATTTGATGTATTTACAAACTTGGGATGTGACTACATTCACACATCTGGTTTTTTTCTCTACTGACTCTGTCGATATGGTGCAATGATCTTACAGTGATATCGCCGTGGTTAATGTTCTGGTTATATGGTTAGCGATGTAGCTGCTGGCATTAGTGCAGGTGCAGCTGATGGTGATATATGGTGTGAGGCCAGTCATCCCATCGGTGTCGATGATAATTGCTTGGTCATATATATATAGGTGTGTGTATATGTGTGTGTATATATATATATATATATACACTCACACACATGTGTACACACAAACACTCACACATGCATACATGTACACGTACACACACACACATAAACATGTGTATATATATAAGCATCATCATCATCATCATCATCATCACCATGATTTTAATGTCTGTTTTCAATGTTGGCATTCGTTGAACAGCTTGACAGGAGCCTTTAAAGCCAGGAGCTGCAGCAAGTTCCATAGTCTGTTTTGGGCTGATTGCTACAACTGGATGCCCTTCCCGATGCCAGCTACTTTACAGAGTATATATATTAGGTGCTTTTTTACATGGCACCACGACCAATTTTTTTTTATATGGCACATACAGCAGTGCTTTCTACATAGTACTTTGATTTTAGGATATCAACTCTGCTGTGGTGGGCATATCACAGTCCTTTGTCATTTTTTTGTAAGTCCCAGTATTTTGAGATTGGCCTTCTATGTAAATATATAAATAAATAAATATATATACATACATAGATACATAGATACATACATAGATACATAGATACATACATACATACATACATACATATATACATATATACATATATACATATATATATATATATATATATATATATATATATATATATATATATATATATATATATATATATATATATATATATATATATATATATATATATATATATATATATTGATATAATTAACTGGCTATTGCAGTTCTTGTTTTTAAAATTTTGAAGTTAGTGGGTCCAAAACCTTTTCATTTGCTTATTGTTATTAACTTAGTTACAATTAGCTGCAACATCTTTGGCTGAAAGAGATTACAATATGCAGCTTCCATGGTGTATAATTGTAGTCATAAGTTTTTATATAATAATGTGAAACTGACATGTAGATCAGATGCATTTTATTTCAGTAGAATGGACTTACATTGGCTACTGTAAGTATTACATATACACTCTTCCATACTTGTTAGGATCGCTTCTCAGTTATTCTACTTATCACCCTGTCATCTCTCTCTCTCTCTCTCTCTCTCTCTCTCGCTCTCTCTCTCTGTTGTTTGTTTTGCTATTTCTCTCACTCTCTCTATCTATTTTCTCCTTCACTTTATCTGTTTGTTTATCTTTCTCTAACTCTGTTTTTTGTCTTCACTTTTTGCACACCCTCCTATTTTCTTTTGCACACACATATATAGGTACACACACTCATATATAATTTATTTGTATATCTATCTATCTATTTATCTATCTATCTATCTATCTATCTATCTATCTATCTATCTATCTCTCTCTCTATATATATATATATATATATATATACCTGTGTGTATATATATATATATATATATATATATATGTGTGTGTGTGTAAATATATAAGTGGGTATT
>NC_142941.1:38697444-38702444 GCF_046866305.1 Octopus bimaculoides | reverse complement strand
AAACACTTCCTTTTACATTGCTGTTGTCCATTCAGCTGGTCAGAATCAGTAATCCTTTGCTGGAACCAGTCTTTCATCCAGGTGAGGAATATATAACCCACAAGTTCTGGGAAACTGCCCTAATTCACTTACATCTTGGGAAGAGTGTTTGATGCATGTTTTTACATATATTAATAAAAATACATATACATTCATATACACATATATAAACATGCATACATACATACGTATGTACATACATACATACGTACATACATACATACATATATATATATATATATATATATATATATACACACAGTACAATGCATAACTATCTCTAGAAGTGAATTCTCAATATTTGTAGATTATTGATTTTGTTGAAAGAATTTAAGTTATAACTCTTTACCAGTGACTAATGAGTTTCATCCATGTTTAGTATCTTTGGCCTGACAGTCTGAAGATTCCTAATAGGATTAAAATGGTTGGTCATTCTGAGGAATTGAACCGTTAAATCCATCAATGAAAAGTAAGATCAAAGTGTGATACACACATACACACATATATGTGTATGTGTATACATGTATATCATTTATATGTATCTTTCAGTCTATTTATGTATCTATCTATATATGTACATATATGTGTGTGTATGCGTGTGTTTGTATATATATATATATATATATAGAGAGAGAGAGAGAGACAGATAGATAGATAGATAGATAGATAGATAGATAGATAGATAGATAGATTGATATAGAAATATATATGTATGTATGTATGTATGTATGTAACAATGTAACTATGTATATACATACATATGTATACAGTTTTATATTTAAGAGATGAGGAATTATGTACATTATTCTCATTCTTTACATTATTTACATCTGACGGATATTCATCCTCACCTTGCTTGTTTGCTAACACATTTAGGCTGATATACCCTCCAGCCTTCATCAGGTGTTTTGGGGAAATTTCGAACCTGGGTTCTCCTTTCTAAGGTACTTTTTGATGTTGGTGTTGTTGTTGTTGTTGTTGTTGTTGTTGCTGTTGTTGTTATTATTATCATCATCATCATCATTATTATTATGAACCTGGAACCATGTGGCTGGTAAGCAAGCTACTTATATATATATATATATATGTATATATATATACACACATATAGTTAAAAAAAACAATAACAAAAAAACAAAAAAACAACAAGGTGAGGACGTGATATGGATAGTATTATTGGACGCTCAGGAAAGGAAAGAGAGAGTGTATGACGTTTCGGGCGTAGCCGTAATATATATATATATATATATATATATATATATATATATATATATACACACATATATATATATATATATATATATATATATATATATATATATATATATATATGTATGTATGTATGTAAGTATATGTATATATAATTATTTTGTGCCTTGAGAGTATGCTCTAACACCCCATTATCTTTATTTTTATTTCTGTTCCAGCTACTCTCACCCATCCTCATAGAATGCTGGGTAACTCCATAACTTATCCAACAAGACACCCATGCTTTGTCTTCAACTCCTCATCGAAAGTTACCTGCCCCTTTCTCAAATGCACTCCTGTTCAGTACCTTTTCCTTTCTTTTGTTTATCTTGCAAGTTACTTGGTGAGCTTACTTATGCTAGTATCACATAAAAAAAGAGAATGAAAAGAAAAAGATGAACATCCAGTAATCACTGGGTTGGCATTAGGAAGGACATCTAGCCAATAGAAAGCATGGCAATGCTGACATTAGAACCTGACACTGCTCTACAGCTGAATGGATCCTGTCAACCCATCCAATCTATTCCAGCATGGAAAACAGATTTTAAATATTGACGATGATGGTGATGATGATGATGATGATGAATGAGGATAATGATGATGACAACAATGTGATGGTGAAGATGACGATGATTATACACACACACACACACACACACACACACACACACACACACACACACACACACACACACACACACACATATATATATGCATATATATATATAAATATGTGAGTGTATGTGTGTATGTATGTATCTAAGTATATTTGTCATATATGCTTATAATATGTAATTATAACCACCATGCAGCCTAAAACACACATAATATGCTCATGGACTTGCACACATTACGCAGTCTAAAAAAAATTTTGGATAAGATGGCAACGAAAAAAATATAAGTAAAAGTATATGAAAAAGCAGAAATAATCTAATTAAGCTTGTATGAAACTTATTGGATTCATAAGAAATGAAACTAAAATATAAGTTTCGCTTTATAAGCTCAGCATAGAAACATACCATATACATATAACATCTTAGCATTTGACTTTCAGCCAACATTTAACCAGAAAGAAAAATTTTAGCTAAATAAATAAATAAATATAATTGAGAAAATGTAAAGAAAAAAATGTAAAATGTCGTTTCTTTATCTAAGCACATCTTTTCGATACTTGGAGAAAAAAAAAAGGTTTAAAAAATATATTAAGATGTTTGATGGAAAAAAAAAAAAAAAAATCTAATACTGAAGAAAATTTGCCAGGAATGTGTGAAGTAAAAATTGAAGGTGTTTAAAATATCGGTATTAACATTTGTATCAACATCAGCAACAACAAGGTGTAGAAAACTAAATAGTTATCAGGAACACATCTTGTTAATTGGGTGACATGAATTCACCCGCCCCACCACCACCACCACCATCACCACCACCACTACCATCACCACCACGACCACTACTACTACTACTACTACTACGATCACCACCGTCACTACTACTACCATCATCGTTTTACGATAGAAACACTCAGAAAAACAAGGAAGAAGAAAGCATACAAGATATGTGCCCACACACACACACACACAAACACACACACACACACACACACATACACACACACGCAAATACACACACACAGAGACACACATGCACACACATACATGCATAACTGTATATATATATCTGTGGATGCATGCATATAAGTGTGTGTGTGTGTGTGTGCGCGCGTGGGTACATGTATACGTATGCATACTTATACATTTTGTGTAGACACACACACACTTACTTATAAATATATATACACGTAGTATAGTATGTATGTATGTATAGATAGATAGATAGAAATATACATATGCACATATAAATACACACACACACATCTACATATATATTGATTTCTAAAACTGGAATGAAAGCTGTTATATTTCACATGAATCATGAGTGTGTAAAAAGAAGTTTGGATGTTAATACTTTTCCAAAGTTATCTTGTAGTGTAAGCGATGAGACCATTTCTGCAGGATCATCTAGCAATGACCATCCCATTCTTCTCTTTAGGACTATATGCCCACTGCCTAGGTCTCGATCATCTGCTTAGTCCACTTTTCAGTGTGGTTGTAATTTGGCACTAGATTTCTCTGCAATTTCTAACAAGTTAAGCTGACCATGCTGAGATATTTTTATTGGTTCATAGCATGTCGTATTTTGCTCTACAGAATTTTCTAACTTTGGCACAAAGCCTCGAGATATGGGAGTAGTACATGGAAAGCCTTGATGAAATCAATCTGTGATTTCTATTTATTTTTATTGTCTCCAGAAGGATGAAAGAGAAGGCTGACTGTAGTAAAATTCAAACTCAGAGTGTAAAAGATTGTAATAAGAAGCTGGCATTTCACCCAGCTCTCTGCCAAATGTCATCATCATTGTCAACATCATCATCATTGTTTTCGTCGCCATCATATTTGTTGTCATCGTCATCATCATCAGCATCTTCATTTAAAGTTTATGTTCCATGCTGGCATGGGTTAGACAGTTTGACAGGAACCAATGTGTCCAAGGACTGCATTGAGAGATCTAATACCTGCATTGGCATGTTTTTTTTCTTTTTATGGCCGGATGCCCCTCCCTAATGCCAACCACATTACAGTGTGGACTGGGGCCTTTCTTTTTTGTCATACCACCTGCTCTGTTGAGGATGTCATACAGTTCACAGTATGACTACAAACGTTGGAGTATATGGGTAAAGGAATCAGTTTCATGCCCAGGGTACCAGGGGATTACTATAAGGCTTGAGGTGCAGGGCAATTACCATCAGAGTGATCTGCATGGTTCTAACACAGTATCTACAAAAAAGAAAAGATATATCATCATTATCATCACCAAATTTTATAGGTGAATATATTTATTTAACCACTTACCATCCTCAGGATTACAGTCAATTGCACCCTTCTGTGATAGCCACACAATTCTATGTATCTTTATATTACACTACAAATATACATTGAAAGAGCATAAGCTCAAAACATTAAAGACTTTTCCATTCTTCCTGAGTGTCAAGCTAATACACACACACACACACAGATAGATAGATAGAAAGATAAATAGATAGATAGATTGATAGATAGATAGATAGATAGATAGATAGATACATACATACATACATACATACATACAATTATATGCCTGAGAATACATGCATAAAACAAAACATACAAATCTGCACATATACATACATACAAACAAAAATACCCTGTTGTTGATGTTGAAATTTCAAATGAAGGGGCCTTGAATCTAGCTTAGAAACCGACTCTTTCTCTATTGGCAAGAAATCTTGAAATAAACTGAATAATGACATACATACATAAATATATACACCACAAGCATATACAGCAGGCTTCATCTACCAAATTCACTCATGAGGCATTAGCGTATCAATGACTGTAGTAGAAGTTACTTCACAAAGTGTCACACAATAGGACTGAACCTGAAACAATGTGGTTGCAAAGTAAATTTCTTAACCCTGCTGCCAAACCTATATGTATTTCATCTATATATATATTCTTTTATTCTTTCATTCTTTTACTTGTTTCAGTCATTTGACTGTGGCCATGCTGGAGCACCGCCTTTAGTCGAACAAATTGACCCCAGGAGTTATTCTTTGTAAGCCTAGTACTTATTCTATCGGTCTCTTTTGCTGAACCGCTAAGTTATGGGGACATAAA
>NC_142941.1:38667444-38689944 GCF_046866305.1 Octopus bimaculoides | reverse complement strand
ATCTGAGGAAGCTATGAGATCCATTGGCCCATAAAGCAAGTACAGAAGAAGAATTTATAGTGGTGTTACATAAATGCTGATGCCCAAGAATAAAAGAGAACAGAAGAAAAAAAAAATTTCAAATTCCTTAGATAAGTTGTAAATTTATTTAATCTTAAGTTGTTTAAAATTAATTTTCTATTGCATTTTGTGAAAAATAATGTCATTGGGTACAGGTTTGAATTAATCACTGGTTCAGTCAATACCTTTCAAATAGCGAAAGTGACAAGGGAGTGTCTGTAACTTGGGGCAGAACAAGTTACAGAACAAGCAAAAAATTTTCTTCCAAAAGTAACCTTGTGATTTTCATTCTGTAATATTCTGTAATATTCATTCTGTAATCAAAGGCAAGGTGGTAAATTGGCACAATTGTTAGCATGCTGAGTTCAAATTCTCCTGAGGCTGACTGTGCCTTTTATGCTTTCAGGGTCATTTAACTAAGGACCACTTGATTATTGGCATCATTGTAATTGACTTAACAACCTCCTCCAAAATTGCTGACCTAGTGTCAAAATTAGAAACTGATATCAATATTAAAGGCTTCCAGACTGCATCAATTTTATACAGTGTGAAAGCATCATAAAATAGTATATATATATATATCAACAATATAAAAGATGCATAACTCAGTGGCTAGAGCATTGGGATCACAATCATGAGGTAGTGAGTTCGATTCCCAGACCAAGATGTGTGTTATGTTCTTGAACAAGACATTTTATTTCCCATTGCTCCAGTTTACTCACCCGTAGAAACGAGTTGCAATGTCAATGGTGCCAAGCTGCATTGGCCTTTGCCTTTCCCTTGGATAACATCAGTGGCAATGGAGAGGCTGATATGCATGGGCGACTGCTGGTCTTCCATAAACAACCTTGCCCAGCCTTGTGCTTCAGAGAGGAACTTTGTGGATGCAATCCCATGGTCATTCATTACTCTTTATCAATAATATACATGTCTATCAAATTGGATAGCCAGATACTATTTCAGTTCGATTGTGTATCACCTTGAGCAAGTATCTTATACAATAACACAGCTCTGGGTCAACCAATGTCTTATGAGTGAATTTCACAAATAAAAAGTGAGTGGAAATCCATTGTGTGCGTGTGTGTGTGTTTGTGTGTTTGTGTGTGTGCACACGCGCACACATATACTACTACTACTACTACTACTACTACTACTACTACTGGCACTCCATCGGTTATGACGATGAGGGTTCCAGTTGATCCGATCAACAGAACAGCCAGCTCATAAAATGAATGTGCATGTGGCGGAGCACTCCACAAACACGTGTACCTTCAACGTAGTTCTCAGGGAGATTCAGCATGTTGCAATGGACCCAAATCAAACTGTTTTAAATAATAAAAAACACACACATATGTATTTACACACACATATTTATACATATCTATATTTATCTATCTATATCTATATGTGTTGTGTGTGTGGGGGGTGTATGTATGTGTGTATGTTTGTATGTATCTGTGTTTGTAGTGGCTTGTCTAAACTCTCATACCTTAGCAGTTCCACAAAAGAGACCAATTCAAAATGTACCAGACTTTAAAAAAAATGAAAAGAAAACGAAAGTAAAAAACTGCAATCGATTTGTTCAATAGAATTCTTCAAGGTTGTCCCTCAGCATTGCCACAATTCTATAACTGAAACAAAGCACAAGGTAAAAGATATGCTTTGACATCTGCAAAGATGTGAGAAACTTTTGGTTTAGTGGATATATTTAGCACTGACATGGGCAAAATGTGGTATGTAGACTTTGTGTTGCCCTTTATGGCTTTTTGTATGGCATATGTTATGTCATCCTCATCATCAGCAATTAATGTCCACTTTTCCATGCTTGTATAGATTAGACAGAATGTGTTGAGGCAGATTTTTGCAGCCAGATTCCCTTCCTGTCACCATCCTCACTTGTTTCCAAGTAGGGTAAAATTTTCCCATAGCTAGACATGTTTTCACAGAAGAGTGGAAGTGAACAACATTGCTTGTATGTTGGTGATGCTCATGTCGAGAGAGAGGTACACACAAACCCCTACCCCACCCCACATATATATATTTATGCATATACATATATATGTATGACATAAAAACAATGACAATATTGATGTTGATGACAATATAGACAGTGATGATGACAAATATCATTTAAATTTAAATGTATAAAATCTTTAGTATAATTATTATTATTATTATTATTATTATTATTATTATTATTATTATTATTATTTGTAACAAAAAAATCAAATACAAAACTATTTTCTTTCATTTCAGATTTTCTCACTGGATTGGATTTTTACATTAAGAAATATGAAGATACATACATATATATTCCTCTTCCTTCCAAATCTCTCCTTGTGCATAGATATCACTTATCAAGTAGAGGAAGGGCAAAGACCTGATACATATATTGGAAATATCGCTGCAGACATACAGTTGGAAAACATACCTTTAAAAGACCGTGCATTAATTTGGTTCAGTCAACTAAAAGAGGGTGTTAATGACACATTATGGTTATTTAATGTCTCAAGAACTGGGAAACTTTACACAGCCCAACAACTAGATACTGAAGCTCTTTGCAAATACAATACTGAATGCTTCAGGACAGTTGACATTGCTGTTCAAAATAAGGAATCATTTGTAAAAATTCTTGAAATCAAAGTTATATTAAAAGACGTCAATGATCACCGTCCAGAGTTCCCTGAGGATCATGTAAAGATAGAATTTTCTGAAGATGATCGCAAAGGGGTAAGACGTTCAATAGCAAATGCCATTGACAAAGATGTTGGAATTCAGAACTCACAAATTGTTTACTGGATGAAGAATGAACACGGACAGCCATTTAGTTTATCTGTGTCCAAGAAAATAGATGGGACAGCTAAACTTGGAATAATTTTGGAGCAAAGACTTGATAGAGAAATGGAAGATAATTATGACATACAGATAGTAGCCAAGGACCAAGGATTTCCTCCAAAACAAACTATTTTAAATGTCCACATTTCCATAACGGATGTTAATGATAATCCACCACGTTTTGCTAAAAATGTTTACAATGTTTCACTCAATAATGGATTTAGGAAAAACAAACCCATTACCATATTATCTGCAACGGATTTAGATAGTGGCGAAAATGGTAAAATATCATATTATTTTGGCTCCAAAACATCTAACAATGCTAAATCATATTTCAAATTAGTTAAAGAAACAGGTGAGATTTTCCTTATCCAAAAGTATTTCTCAGGATCCAAGAAAATGCACAAGTTGTTTATTGAAGCTGTAGATGGGGGTATTCCACCTTTGAGTTCTACAGCAATGGTTTTAGTAAATATCATAAATCAACAAAATAACATACCCAAAATTGAGGTAAAATTTGTTTCCCAATCATCTGGAAACAAATTGACAATATCTGAAGGAATAAAAGTAGGCAGTTTTATAGCCTTTGTTAAGATCATAGATGATGACATTGGTCAGAATGGAGAAGTTGACTGTTTCCTTCATCATGACAAACTTCAACTTCAAAGTTTAGGTAAAATGAAATATAAAGTTATAGTTAAAAGTGAAATTGATAGAGAAACTGAAAGTCACATTGAATTTGATATAACTTGCAAAGATAGAGGTTCTCCTTCATTACAAACTCAGAGTCAATTTTCAATTGAAGTAGTGGATATCAATGATGTAAGGCCTATGTTTACCAAAGATACTTTTAAATTTTTGGCCTATGAAAATGAAAAATCAAACTTCCTTGTTGGATTTATAAATGCCACTGATCCAGACCTGGGACCAGAAAATAAACTCTATTATTCACTCTTCAGTAAGGATCAATATGTTCTTCCATTTGAAATTTCTGATTTTGGATTTATTTCAACAACACAATCTTTAGATCGTGAGCAACAAGAGATCTATAAATTTCAAGTTTCTGTAAAAGACAGTGGAATACCACCGTTAAACAACACTGCAAATGTTATTGTTAAAGTCATGGATGAGAATGACAACGTACCATACTTTACTTTCCCTAGTGTTAACCCCTTCAGTCTAGATGTCCACTATCATCCACAAATTAACAAAGACATCACAGTACTAAGAGCCTCTGACAGAGACAGTCATGTGAATGCTTTCCTGACATATGAAATTGTCAAAGGCAATGACAAACAGTTGTTTAATGTAAACCCACATTCTGGAGTATTGTCTTTCTCTCGTCCAGTTTACCAAAATGATGCTGGCTCATATGACCTTGGTTTTGTGGTCAGAGACAGTGGGACTCCAGTATTATCAGCAACCACTACAGTATTTCTGACTCTAACAGTCAGCAACAGCACTTCTCAGCTTTACACAGCTCAACACACTGAGTCAGATGATATGATACATATCAGTTTAGTAGTAATAATTGTAATAGCTGCTGTGATAATATCTACAGCTATTGTAGTTTCTATAATAGTCTGTATTGTTCAAAGACAGAATCAAAGAGAGGTCCAGTACGGTTACCGGATTGATGCAAACAATGATTTAGTTGGAGAACGAAGGCCATCAGAATATATATGCGAACCTATTTCCCCAAAATATGACATTCCATTTACTATAGTAGGAGACCAAGTTAGTAATAGAAACTGTCAAATTACAGTACCCAAAAGGGAAACCCATTCAGGATATAAATCAGAACCTAATCTAGAAGGTTCTGCTTCTGGATTTCAAATGCAGACCATAACAAAAGGAGATAGTCAGGTAAATAATTTGAATATATTGTTATTTTTGATCAAAAGATTATGACAGCAAAATATAACAATCATTATTATTTTACCAATAACAAAAAAAAAAAAAACACAGAAAACAAAACAAAAATACCTTAATTCATAATGGAACCAACCTGTTGTGTTTTTAGATCTCTTGTTAGTCATTCCATGAGTAGAAATTAAATATTGAAAGAAATTTACCTTAAGATAATTTATGGAATAAATAGAGTCAATGAATTATAAAGTAAAATGAATATTGTATCGATAATTTCATTTCTGGACACCAGAAGTCTATTCTAAATGAACTGAAATGTTGCAGGCTGGCTCCATTTTTCTTTATATTATTGGTTATCTAGAATTATGTTGAAAGATTTTATTCTAAATGATTATATATATGGATATGTGTGCTTGTGTATGTGTGTCTTCTGTGTGTGTGTGTATGTGTGTGTGTGTGTGTGTGTGTGCATATACATATATATATATATATATACACATACACATATATGTATATGTATATGTATGTACATATGTATACACACACACACATGTATATATGTGTATATATATGCATATATGTATATATATATATATATATATATATATATATATATATATATATATATATTTACGGAGATGTACTTGCATAGCAAGTGACCTGATCTGAGATCATGTGCTGGAACAAAAACAATAGCAGCATGGACGGTGTTTATAAGCCGTCACACAAAAGCCGTTAGATTCACTTCAACACTTAGATTTAATTTGCCAAAATATTTTCATCGCTTTGAAACTCCGACGAAAATATTTTGGCAAATTAAATTTAAATGTTGAAATGAATCTAATGGTTTTTGTGTGTTTCTTAAATGGCTTATAAACACCTTCCATGCTGCAATTGTATATATATATAAATATAGTTGAAATTTACAGAAAGACAAAAGATGAAGACAGGTGTATAAACAATAAGCAGGTGTATTAGTTTGACACTCGGTAAGGTGAGAAAGTCTTTGAGATTTTGAGCCTACACTCTTCAACAGAAAGGAACACAAGGAAATAAACAGAGAGAGAATTAAAAAATAAAGAGAGATTAAAAAAACTTCGGAAGTTAGTGGTCAATCATGGTGACTGGTTGGACAAAGGTAGTTAGACAGGAGAGCTAGGAAGAGGGAGAGATAATAAAGTACTGGTGATCCCAAACTGAAGGTGCATGTGCGTGTGTGTATGTGGGTGTGTGTAAGTGCATGCGTATGGATAGGGGCTGGTGACTTTGACACGTGAATGTGTGTGTAAGCGTGTGTGTCTGTAATGTGTGGGTGTGTGGATGATGGCGTGGGTGCTGGGAAGTGGTCAGTGCTAGTGTGTGCAAAGTGATGTGGGGTGGTGTGATGTGGGGTGTGGTGTGGTGGTGTGTGGTTGAGGTGTGGGTTTGTGGTGAGGATGTGGGGGTGGGGTGAGGAGGTGAAGGAAGGGGTGGAGTAAGTGGGAGTAGGATTTGTAGGGGTAGGGTGGACGAAGGAGTATCAATGAAGGGAGAAGGTGGGTAGGAGTGAAGAGTAGCAGTAGGTGTCAGATGAAGAGAGGAGAGGAGGGGAGTCAGAGGTGGAGGGGAGTCAGAGGGGGAGGGGAGGGGAGTCAGAGGGGAGGGAGGGGAGGGGAGTCAGATGGGGAGGGGAGGGGAGTCGAGCCCATGTGGCACAAAGTAGCAAAGAGAGAAGATTAATTCCTGCTCACGGCAAAGGCGGGAGTCTGGATGACCCCTGTGCAAAGACAATCCAAACACAGATAGGTGTTGTAATGAATAACCAGTAGAGTAGAAATGGTGCAAGACCAGGGTGTCATTGCTGAATCTGATATCTCGAAGGTGCTCCATGCAATGGTCAACCAAACAGCATCCTGTTTGACCGATGTACAGAGAAGGATAGAAAGAGCAGGAGATGCAGTAAATGACATTGCTAGAAGTGCAGGTAAAGGAGTCAGTGATATGATAGGGATGATGATGGGTGCTTGTGAGGATGGTGGTGTTGGAGAGGTAGGGGAAAGTGCAGCAGCATAGGTGGGAGTAGGGGAACAAGCCCAGTTGGGAATTGGGGTTAAGGAAGAAACCATGGATCAGGAGGTCACGTAGGTTGTAGGCTTGTTTGAAGGAAGGAAGGAATTGGTTGGGGACGATTTGCAAAGAGAAGGACTCAGACTGGAGTTGCCGGAAGGCTCGGAGAATGGTGCATTGGAGAGGCAGGGTGGAGAGGTGGTAGGTGAGGGGAAACAGGAGACGGGAAATGGCAGAGCTGGTGCGAGGAGAGAGAGCAGAGTCACGGTCCACGGAACATGCTCTGGCAAGGGTGGTGTGGATAGTGGTGAGGGGATATCTACGAAGTATGAAGTGGCAAGCCATGAGTTAAGACTGAGTCAAATTCATGGCTGTCACTGCAGATATATATGTATGTATATATACACATATATATACATTCACATATACATCCACACATATGTTTGGTGTATGATGAATATATGCATGTGTACATTGAGTGTCTAAATGTGTATATATGTGTACATATGTTTACAGTGTGTGTGTGTGTGTGTGTGTGTGTGTGTGTGTGTGTGTGTGTGTGTGTGTGTGTGTGTGTGTGTGTGTGTGTGTACATGTGTGTGTGTAGATGTGTAGTTGTATAGATGTGTATGTATATGCATACATATCAGTGGTTTCCATCCAGCAAAATTTTGGATGCTATCAATATTTTATTAAAGAAAGACTTCTGTATTAAGTATCATTTCGTTTATCAAAATAATATATATGATATATATGATATATTCCAGGGAGCAGGTGTAAGATAATAACTGCAATAATTATATATATATATATATATATATATATATATATATATATATATATATATAATTATATATATATATATAATTATATATATAGACACACATACACACACGCTCATACATATATAAGCCAGTGGCTAAGAAGTATGAAATTTATGAATGACATGAATAGATTCGGGGCGTATTTCTATGAAAATTTTGTTAATGGATAAAATGTCTTCAAATATTTCTGAAGCGGAATGTTCTGTCTCTCCAACCAATGTCTTAAAGAGCCTTCTGGTTTTGAATGATGGATGTAATATATATTTTTAATGTTTGTGTAGTTATGAAGTTCACTTCTGAACAATTTGATTTAGAGTTCAATTACATTGTGCAGCACCTTGGGCAAATCTCTACTATGTTTATAGATGAACCAAAGCCTTATGTTTACTTTCAGGAGACAGAAACTGTTAAAATATATAAACTGTTAAAATAGTATATCTTTTATACCAAACACCTGATGAGACACAGACTGCATTGATTAATGCGACACAACTTGCTGCACAGTATCCTACCCATAAGGGACAGCTGCAGGATGGGTTGAAACAATCATCACATAGAATATTGATTTCTACCAAACCTATTGTCTGTTTCCTTCATGAATTATATATATACACATTCATACCTACATATACAGGGTGATTCAAAGTCTCCATACATAGGAATAATTAATTTTTTCATAAGAATAAGAAACAGTTTATAAGATCCCCTAGATCTCCTGATCTGGTCCCTCTTGATTTCTATCTTGGGAACATTTGAAAGGCATGGTGTATCGTGGAAAGATAAAAGACATAAATCATTTGAATGAATGCATCACCAACCCATTTGCACACGTACCACCAGATGTGCTATTATGAGTTCACAATGAGTGGGGTAAACACATTGCAGTGTATATTCAAAACAATGGTCACTATAAAAAAAAACAAAAAAAAACTGTTCTTATAAATTGTTTCTTATAAAAAGATAAATTGTTCCTATGTATGGCAAACCCTATGCCAGTTTCACATAACCAGCCCCAGCCCATTCAAAAGTACCTTAGATCATGGGTGACCTGCTGTGCTTGAGGAGACCTATTGAGTCAAATACATCAAAATCAAAATGAAAATCAAATGGAAATTGTAGTTGTGATACCTGTGCCAGTGGCATGTAAAAAGCACCAACCGATCGTGGCAATTACCAGTCTCCTCAGGCCCCTGTGCCGGTGGCACGGAAAAAGCACCCACTACACTCACGGAGTGGTTGGTGTTAGGAAGGGCATCCAGCTGTAGAAACACTGCCAGAGCAGACTGGAGCCTGGTGCAGCTTCCTGGCTTTCCAGTCCCCAGTCGAACCATCCAACCCATGCTAGCATGGAAAACGGACTTTAAACGATGATGATGATATATATATATATATATATATATATATATATATATGCACACACATACATATATATATATATATATACATATACATAAGTACATACACACATACATGCATATATAAATCTATATCTATCTATCTGTATCTATGTGTACATATATATTTTGGGTCTCATGGAGGCGATAAAAAGTGGCTGAGACTTTTGGCAACATGTTGTGCTTGAGAAGACTTGTCAAGCCAACTGATAGTTGTGGCCATTTCCAGAGTCATGTAAATGGCACCCATACTGGTGACACATGAAAAGCACCCATTAGACTCTTGAAGTGGCTGGAAGTGTATCCAGCTGTAGAAACCATGTCAAATAGAATTAATTAACTAGAGGTAAAAAAAAAAGCAGCTTTGATTGAAATATATGTCTGCACAACAAAATTTGACTTGTTTGTGTACACTTGGACATGGAAAGACTTTTGCTATGGAAATTATCTATGAAGACATTAAAACCATGATGACATTGTATGTGAGTGCATGCATGCGCACACGCTTGTGTGTGTGTGTGTGCATATGTGCAAAGATATTGACTCCTGAAGGCTTTGCTTGTCAGCTGCTGAGCTAAATATTGATATGATGTTTAGTTTCTTTATTGACATAATGACTGGCTCTCTGTGATTTAAAAATCTGTGGGCTAAAAAAAAACTTTATTTGAAAAATAGATGGGATTGATAATTGGAAGAGCATCTGGCTGTAAAAATCCTGCCTCAAATAACTCCACATCCAATCCATGCTAGTATGAAAAGATGGGCATAAATGGAACAAATAATGATAACTGTCTGGAATTTACAGAACAAGAATGTACACTTACTTGAACCCTCCCCTCTCTATGGAGCATAATCCATCGTTGACTTCTCTGTTCTCAACTCTGAGACTGTCCTTCTCATTTCATCTATGAAGGTAGGACTTTGTCTCCTCAGGCTTGTTGGTTTTGAAATGTCATTGATGCTTGTGCAACTTTGCAATTTTCAAGGTAGGAGTGTTGGCCCTACCCAAACCCATTCTTACCTCAGGGAAGGCCCAGCTAAGAGCCACTGGTATAGCTCTCAGTGTCACTGAGGCACACAAATCACAGCACTTCAACAAGAGCTGGACTTTGTGGTGGAACAAGAACGTATAGTGTTTGTTATTACTTGAATTTCATGCTGTTTATTGCAAATAGCTCTATGTTTATTTTGTACAGAAGTGAATGATGATTGCATGTATTAAAAATTTTTGGCCATTTATATATTACAAAATTGTAAATAACTGATAACTGTCATAGATGAAAGATTGGTGTTTCTAATACTTTGTAATCATGATCATTTCATCTGTGAGGACAAACACTCTAAGATCTGGCCTCTTTAAATTCTTCATATGTTTACCATTAGCAGTACGGACATAAATGATGTTATATTTTAGCTGAAAATATCCAGATTTCAGTTGTTGTTTAACCCCTGGTCAAAGCGGTTTTGATGTAAGAAATCGCAATCGATGTTCTCCAGAAATAGTTGAATAGAAATGGATATATTGTTAGGAAAACCATTAGTGGACAACAGGCAAAAATATGTAAGAATAACAAGCGACTGCAAAAAACATCATGAGATTTAGCTAAAACTCATGTAGTGTGAGGGCTGCTCTCACTCATTGGAGATAGAATCATACAATTTATATGGTCATGACCATAAGATGGAAAACACTATCATCGTTTTATTTTATTGATGTAGAAAGTATAAAAAGCAAAGTTAGTCATTGTCTTAGTTTTCTATGATAATTTCAGTCAGTCTAGAATATCTTCATAGGAATATGTACTCAACGTCAGTATTTAGCTTAGGTTTAGTAATGTTAAATGAGTTTCAGTACTTCATTTTATCAACCTCAGAAGGATGAAAAGCAAAGCCAAATTTAATTTTATAGGAATATTAAATTAACCCCCAGTGTTTGATTCATATTTATTTTAGTGACCTTGGTGTAGGAAACATGTTTCTTGCAAACCAAATCTGTGATTTGGTTTCGCATTTTCTTTTTGTCTCTCTTACATTTGAAAGTGTTTTGAGTAATAGTGTGAATATGACAAAGTGCATTCCTCCCTGCCACACTTCCTGAAATTAGGAGGTTTGATTACTTATTGAGGGATACTTTTGATCAGGAGAGTCATCAATTGACATTAATTATGGATTAATATTTCGTCCATCTTTATATTCTGAATTCAAATTCTACCAAGGCCGACTTTGCCTTTCATCCTTTTGGAGACAATAAAATAAGTACCAGCAGAGTACTGGGGTCAATATAATTGACTTATTCCCTCCCTCGAAATTGGTGGCCTTGTGCCAAAATTTGAAACAAATATAAGCGAAATAAATAATCGAAATCTGCATCTTCTGGATTTTTTTTCTCCTCCACCATCCCATCATTTTAATATCCATGTTTTCCATTGCTGGCATGGGTTGTTGACATATTGCCACAATTCTTCATCCTGGTCATCTCATATATGAGAATAACTACTCAAGAGATCTATCCCTCACCAATCTTCCTATGTTTTCCATCAACAGCACAAAAACAAAAAGAATAACCAGAGGAAATCCAAGCTCTGGCTTTTGTTTAACCCCAACTAGGTCTTTATCAAACAGACTAATAATTAAAGATAGTTCAATTCTGATTATTCCATATTTTTAAAGGTATCCAGGATTCTGTTAATTCGCTTTAAAGATGGGTGATTTGGTTTAAGGGTGATTTGGTTCACTATTTCTAGCTAGTTAATTTTTTTATTTTGTCTCTATTAATACGGAGCTATGAAGTGAATTGTGGTGAGAGGCAAGATAAAAATAAAATAAACTTTAGCAAAATGATTATATTAGGCAGTAGTGTCTTACTGATTTTTCCCTACAGCAAATATCTAATACAACTAGCATGAAAGCTAGTGTAATACATACATACATACATACATACATACACACACGCACATACATAAATAATAAATCTATACACACATATACACATGATATGCACATACACACAACACACACACACAATACGCACGCACAGATAGATAAATAAATAAATAGACAGACAAACAGATAGATGGATGGATATATACATATATACATACGTACATACATACATATATATATATATATATATATATATATATATATATATATACATATACATACATATATATGTTTGTGTATATTTGTGTATGTGTATGTATCTGTGTCTGTCTAAGTGATTAATCAATTGGGCTATTGTCAACAGCTTGTAAATTCAAGATGATGCAAGGTTATGGGTTACTCTTATCAAAAAGAATAGAAATCTGATAAGAGTGGCAACTGATAGAACTAAACTGATATAACCATTTCAGCACTAAAATAATAGTTTTAAAGTATCTAGTCATATTATTTTACTTCACCAAATCATATTTTCCTAGGTTTGCCCTTCCACACCCTTTAGTAACTTCAAGAGTTGCTAAAAAGAATCACAAGAGTATTACTTTCATTCTATTGACTCTCCAAAACCTGGTTTTTGACAAATCTAAAGACATGTTCTATTCATTCATATACATTTAGTGTTTGTGAAAACTGGGTCTTTGGATTTTTATACCTAATAGTTATGAATAGAAATCTTAAAAACATGTTTCACTGGCACTCCGTCGGTTACTACAATGTGGGTTCTAATTAATCTAATCCATGAAACAACCTGCTCATGAAATTAATATGCAAGTGGCTGAGCACTCCACATACACACATACCCTTAATGTAGTTCTCAGGGAGATTCAGTGTGACACCGACTGTGACAAGGCTGGACCTTTGAATTACAGGTACTACTCATTTTTACAGCTGAGTGGACTGGAGCAATATGAAAAAAAGAGTCTTGCTCAAAGATACAATGCACCACTGAGAATTGAACTCACGACTTTATGATCATGAGCTAAATACCCTAACCACTAAGCCATGCACCTTCAACGCATGTTTCACAAGAGATATGAAAGCCTAGTCATTGCACATATCTAGTACTCAATCAGTTACTTCTTACCAAGGTTAACAATCAATTTATTTTGCTGTCTTTACTGTGGAACAACCTACAACCAAAGGAGTCTTAACCTTTGGAAATTCCCAGCCTCTGTCTCACAAATCAATGACATCCAAAAACTGCATCCCAAAGTTGTTTAAGACACAAATGTATTCAGATATCTGGGTCAGAGCTCCTACTATGCACACAAACTCACAGATATTTTAGATTGCTTTAAAAAAACCAAAAGATATTTGATTAATTTACAAAATATCACCCTCTAACATACTGCAGCAAACAATATTTCACCAAAGCGCTGTGTCTTGTCTCTAATTACTCTACAGTAATAGAAGATGAATAACTGTCCCTTTAGCAGTAAACTGATTTACTTATAACTTAGCCAGCTGTGGACCTCAGGGAGTTTAGTGGAGTTAAAAATCACACATATCTTTTGCAATGTAATTGGTTGAATGACAACATCTTAAAAATTTGCTAACAAAAGCAAAATTAGTGACATTTATATTTATATATATAACTCTGTGTGTATGTGTGTGTGTGTGTGTGTTGATATGTATTTATTTCTTTATGAAATAAATTTGTGTTCATGTGCAGACATGACTGTGATTGAGAAGCTTACTTGTCAACTACATAATTTCGAGTTCAATCCCCTGGTGTCAGACTTTGAGAAAATTTCTTCTATTTCTGCTTCAGACTATTCAAAGCCTTGTGAGTGGATTTGGTATATAGAACTTAAAGGAAGCCCTTCATATATATCCTCATCATCATTATCATCGTTTAACGTCCATTTTCCATGCTGGCATGGGTTGGATGGTTTGATTGAGGTCTGGAAAACCAATATATATAAAATATAAAGGAAAAATTTTGTTGCACTATTTGTGACTGAAGATGTCAAAGCCTCTATATAAAATGTGAGTGTGTGTGTGTACATGTATGCATTTATGTATGTATGCATGCATGTGTGTGTATATATGCATGTATGTATTCATGTATGTATGTGTGTGTATATATGTATGCATGTATGTATGTATGTGTTAGTGTCTTGACAGTGCATGATAGTTCAAAATTAGCGTCACCACCATATATGCAGTGCCCTTCATTTCCAGTCGTCTGTAAAGGACATATTTGGCCTTGAGAAATATTACTTGACTTGGAAACAAGTGGTGGTTGGTAGCAGGAAGGGCATATGGCCGTAAAAGAAAAATCTGCAGCCACAAATTCCATCCGAACCTTGTGAGCATGGAAAAGGGGACCTTAATTGATGATGATCATAATGTTGATGTTAAAGACACAGGCATGTTCATATAGATAAGAAGATTACTTGAGACTTGAGAAGCATGTAGTTTGAGGTTTGTTCCCTCTGCATGGATATTGTCAGCTGGTGTCTTCTATTATAAATTGACCTTGCAAGTGATATTTGGCAGATAGAAACTGTAAGAAACATATTCATTTCAGCAACAATATCCTAAAACCATTTCATTATTGTTGTACATGTAAGATCCTTACCCTGCTTCTCTCTCTTCTCTCTCTGACACCTGAAGCATTTCTCACCCCCACCATTTTAATCACTCTCCCCATCTATTGTGTGGTGTTCATATTGCATAATTGTTTAAACATTCTATTCCATGACACTTCTATGTAGTAATGTGAGTTTAGTAATGCAAAAGCGACTATATTTGATGACATAAATGAGGTGTACACCACTTTCAGCTGCACATATTCAGACAAAAATGTTTTTAATGCATTACAGCTTATAGGAGGCCAAAATTCATATATAGAATCTGGAATGATATTTTAAAAAAGTGCATCCTATATGCTCTCAATATAGTAATGATTTTTTACAAAATCTCTCCAACTTCATGAATATTGAAAAAAAAAAGTTCCATGGATTAATGTATTTCATTAGAAACATGATAAAAAAATGGTCAAGTGTAATACAAAGTCTACAAATAAAAACAGGCACACATCAAAAGCTTAATAAATACACTTGATATTAATGATTAGTGGTCGTGGGTCACTTAGCTTAATGGAATAGAGCTCTTAACTGGAGCTTAAGAGGTATGGAGTTTGACCCTCTCTAGTGGCTTGCTGGCCACATTTCTTAAAGGTGGTTTGTTAGCCTGCTGGGAAAAATGTTTAGCAGCAGTTTGTTCATCTTTGTGTTCTGGGTTCAAATACTGGCAGGTTGACTTTGCCTTTCATCCTTAGAAGGTCAATAAAATAAGTACCAGTTGAGCACTGGGGTTAATTTAATTAACTTAGCTTCTTCCCTGAAATAGCTGGCTTTGTGCCAAAATCTGAAACCAACGTTAATGATTGGTGGAAAAGTGATTTTATAGAGAAAAGTAATTTTTGTTGCCACTTCAACATGGTTGTTCCATTTGAACTGACATTACTACTATTTTCTTAACCCCAAGAGGACACCTCCTCTAGTGGGTTATCAAGGCAATCTGCACCTGATATATATTGCAAGCAGGGGAGTGAACCCCTACCACCTTCTAGTGACTTGATAGAAACACCAGATCAGTTGGTTTCGAGCTATTTTTGCTCATCCTCACTGGTGGACACCTGCTTGCTAGGAGATAGTAGGGGGTTGCTCTCCCTACTTGCAATATATATTGGGTGCAGATTGCATCAATATCAAGCTAGAAGAAGCGTTCTCTTGGGGTTAAAAAAATGGTAGTAACATCAGTTCATACAGAACAGCCATGCTGAAGTGGTGACAAACATTACTTTTCAGTATAGTTACTACTTTCATTTCTTATAATTTTATATAGGCTTACAACGCATACAGTCACATAGATGTTGGTATTTACGCATAAGATATGATAAACAGGTTCATGGTTCTTTTGGATAATAGTGTTTATGAACAAAATATTGATTTCTAACATTGATACAAGGACACAAATTTCAGGGAAAAAATATGGTGAATTTAATCAATTTGAGATGTTTTTTTATTTAATCGACTACAGAAGGATGAAAAACATAGTTAATGTTAGTTATTCATATATATAATTCCATTTGCATCTAGGATGGTTTATAAGAATACTAAATTGGTCCCAGTGCTTGTCTGATATTTTATTTTACCAACCCCAGAAGGTTGAAGGCCACTTGACCACAGCAGGTATGCAGGCAAAAATAATGTGTCAACCTTGATGGAAATGAAAAAGAAATCAAGTTAGCATCAATTTAGTGAGGTTTTATTTTGATCAAACATCTACAAAAGACAAACTTTTTTCCTACATTGGTTACTGAGCCAATAAGGGAGCCCCTAGAAGGCTGCTTGACCTACTTGAAATAGAAACCAAATCTCCCTCAAGTAACATCCTACATTTTAGAAAAGGACCCGTAATATGTGATCTTGGTAGATACATTGTGTCTGAAAACGAAGAAGATGTGATGGGCATGACTGGAGTGTCCTTTGATCATAGGTTTGCTTCTGCTCGGCCAGGTCTGATATTTAAATAAACAACAACTACAAATTTGTCTACAAATGTACATACACAACATAACAAAAACTGCATCATAACAACTGGCTTTCCTCTTCAGAGAGCTAGAAAATATTTCAGTCCACAACTACCAACCCTCTACATAAAACCAAGTTGTAACCTAATTTGGAGTACCACTTCCACATCCAGATTGGTGCAGTAGTAACACACATAGACATCCAAGACCACATTCCAAAAAAAAAAGAACACTCAACTGATTGGCACAAAGTTGCTGGCCAACATACATTGCATCAACTACTGACCTGTAAACATTATGTTTCTCGTTCTACTTTTTCTTGTGATACTATAGAGCCTCAGTCCTTGGCTGTGGAGGCACATGGTTTTGTGGTTAGGGTGTTGAACTTGTGATTGTAAGGTTGCAGCTTTGATTCCTGGACCAGGCAATACATTATGTACTTGAGCAAAACTCTTCGTTTCACATTGCTCCAGTCCACTCAGCTGGCAAAAATGAGTAATCCTGCAAGGACTGGTATCCAGTCTAAGTAGGGAATATATATGCCACGAAACTGGGAAACCAGCCCTTATGAATCAGTATGACTTGAAAGGGTAACTTTGCTAACTTAACTTTTCTTTTCTCATCACTCACATTGTGTTCTCCCAGGTCCTGCTCTAACCCCTATGCCAAATTCTTCTCCCTTAGAACTTTATCCCTCTGGAACCCTTTCTTTACAAGTGTGTTTTTCCTTATTTTTTTTCCAGCTGTTGTTCAGCAACAGCTTAAGAGAAATATTAATGGCTCAATCTTACCAACTTTGAAGAGTTTGTGAAACCCATGGTAACAGCTAATAATGTAACTGCAGTAGAGGAACTGGCCCTCCATCCCAGGCAATGCTTTTATGAGACTGACACTAATTGGGCAGTTGTATAAGTGTGTATAGATTTGAGGGCCTGGGGTGAGGACAGAAAATTCATTACTCTGTCGCTGAGGAGTAATGTGTCATTTCCTTTTCCTTTCCTTTTTGTAGTTTCAGCTCAGAGCTGTGGCCATGTTGGGGCACCGCCATTTTGCTACACTGTTATTACTGAGAGCCTCCTTTAATATGTGGCACTTGCTACTCTCATTTGCACCTCTTGCCATGAAGTAGGTTCATCTGGAACTCTCAACAGGAAGAGGTCCAGTTTTGATTTGAAAACATCTACATCCACTTTGTGCAGGTTTCTCAGGCTCTTTGTGAGAATATTAAAAAGCTGTGGGTCCTTGAAACCCAGGCTGTTGCAGTAACTGGTCCTGAAGCACAATGGCGTTGCTGAGATCTTTCGCATTGTGCAGTGTCGACTGGTTCTGGCATTGGTTTAGCTTTCAATGTCAAAATTTGGCACAATTCCTTCCAGGATCTTCCAGATGTACATTGCTACATACCTCTCCCACCATCTGCACTGTCATGTATATATATTCAGAAACAGTTGTAAATAAATGAAGCTAATTATTTGATTCTTGTTCTCCTTTCATTCATTAATTAATGTTCTGTATTCACCCAACACTTTAATCTAAAGCATATGTAACAACTAGTATTAATATCGCTATGGCTAAGTGAAATCATAATATATATATCAAAGGATAGGATAATATATGTATGCATGTATGTATATTTCACAGAAACCAGGTGAAAATGCCTGAGAGCACAGTGTTATAATGTAGTAAATATTACTATATAGTAATGACAGAGTGTATTTAAAAGTATCTATGAAACTTTTTATATCACTTTTGTCAAGCAACTTCGTTTCTTGAACAAACAGTTACACTTAATTTCTGTATAGTTGTGATATATACATCTCTTTCTCTCTCTCTTTCCTTCACTCTCTTCTCTCTTTCTCTCTCACTCCATCTCTGTGTGTGTGTTTATATATATACATATATATATATATATATATATACATATATATATATATATATATATATATATATATATATATATATATATATATATATATATATATACATATATATATATATACACATACATACATACACACACATATATATGTATACATATATATACACATACCACAAACACACACACACATACACATGCACACACATTTAAATAAACATAGATATTCATGTATGCATACATAGACATGTCTGAATACAAGTATAAGCAGTCATACATTTCTAAACAAACAGAAAAAACAGAAACGGTTATAGATTTGTTATAGTCACCATCTGCACTGCTTAATAAAGCTTTGTGGCCAGTTTCATTTAAATGAAAAATAAAAAGAAAAAAACTGAATAAAGACATAATAAGGAAATGCACTCTAAATAACCCATTTAGATCTCTCACTAAACATAATTTCTTTAGTAAATACATGTACTCCATGTTACGTTAATTCATTTCTTACTTTGAATTTAATAGAATTTATTTTATATTTTAATGATTATTATTATTAGTAGTAGTAGTAGTATTTTTTCTCTGCTTTTATATGTTTTGGCCATAGGCAAGCTGCTTTTCTATCAAAGCATTCTCCTTTCGATTTTTATTTTTTTATGGAGATGTATGAGTAGCAATAGAAGAAAGCAATTGGTTTTAAATACATGTATGTATGCATATACACACTCCCAAACACACACACGCACACATACACAACACTCACACAAATATATGTATGTATGCATCTATTTATATACGTATGTGTATGTATATGTATGTTTTATATATATATATATATATATATGTGTGTATGTATATGTATGTACACACATGCATACATATAATACATGTATGTACATGTGTATATATGTATGTATATATATATGTATATATATATGTATATATATATATATATATATATATATATATATATATATATATATATACATATATATACATATATATACATATATATATATATATATATATATATATATATATATATATATATATACATATATATACATATATATACATATATATATATATATATATATATATATATATATATATATATATATATATATATATATATATACATATATGAATACATATATGTACATATATGTACACGTGTGTGTATGTGTGTATATATGTAGGTAAATATATACATGTGTGCATGTATATGGACACAGACACACACACACATAAACACACTCACACAAACTTATATATATATGTGTGTAATGGAAAAATCGAAAAATATTTTTATTTTATTTCTTTTGCACAATGTTTTGTGTATTGAAAATATTAAGTGTTAATGGGTGCATAATTACAATCCACTAAAAATAGTTGTTCTGAGGGGTTCTTTCTCCCAATCTATGTCTCCTTAAATTATATATTTAACCTCAGTGAACCCATTTTAAAATTAAGTTTCAAATATGACTTATTTTTATTGGTTGTTTTTTTTGTGTGTTTTGTTTTATTTTGTTTTTGTTTATGAAATGTTTCTTGTATTTATGATATTGTTTTGTAAGGCATTAACTGCATTATCTCGTCATTATTTTGTTTTGTTTTAAATATAAAGAAGAAATATGGAAATATAAATGGAAACATTTTAATAGAAATTGCATTGTTTATACACACAAACACATAATGTTAGTATGTGTGTATATATGTATATATATATATATACACACACACACAAACGATATATACATATATATATACATATATATGAGTGTGTATATACATATATATAACCTTCAACAAGAGTACCCCACATAGATATATATATACACAGATATATATAATATTTATTTTATTACATTTATTTCATTTACTTAACTATTATTCAAGCATTTAGCAGTTGTCAAGTCAAATAGCTATTATTATTATTATTATTATTATTATTATTATTATTATTATTATTATTATTATTATCATCATCATCATCATTATTATTATTATTATTATTATTATTATTATTATTATTATTATTATTATTATTATTATCAAGCTGATAAGTTGACAGACCCAAGAGATTTTCAGTTAAAATGTCTGGCTGTATTTATTTTGACTGTTGACATTCTGGGTTCAAATTCAACCTTACATTCCTCCAGGGTCAACAAAATAAAGTACCAGTAAAGTAATGGGGTCAATGCTACTGACTAATACTCTTCCTTCAGAATTACTGGCCTTGTGCCAAAATATGAAACCATTAAAGGTGATGAACTGACAGTACAAAATGTTCAGTAGCATTTTCATCCAGCTCTTTAGATTCTGAGTTCAAAACTCATAATGGTCAATTCCTCCTTTCAGGATTGATAAAATAAGTACCAGTTAGTTACTGGGGTAGAAGAGCGATTTTATCAACCAACCCACCTCTAACGAAGATTGCGAGGTTTGTGCCAAAATTTGAAACAATTATTTTAATCATTATAATAAAGCGGTGATAAGGTGCTGAGCTGGCAAAACCGTCAGCATGTCGGGCAAAATGCTTAGCAGTATTTCGTCCATCTTCACTTTCTGAGTTCAAATTCTGCCAAGGTCGACTTTACCTTTCATCCTTTGGGGGTTAATAAAGTAAGAACCAGATGAGAACTGAGGTTAATGTAATCGTCTTATTCCCTCCTCAAAATTGCTGGTCTTGAGCCAAAATTTGAAATCATTATTATAAAGCAGTGAGTTGGCAAAACCATTAGCTCATAGAACAAAATGCTTAGTGGCATGTTTAGAACCAGACAAAATTCCACTAAGCTTTTTGCTCTGAGTTCAAATTCTGCCAAAGTCAACTTAGCCTTTCATCCTTTCAGGGTTGATAAAATAAATACTAGTTGAGCACTGGGGTGGGGTGAGGTCAATGTAATCAACTTACACCTCCCCCAAAATTGCTGGCCTTGTACCAAAAATTGAAACCCTTTATTATTATTATTATCATTATTGAGTGAGAGAGAGCAGTGCATGCCATCAAAGTGACACTGGGGTAAAATATATGAAGCCAAGTATACACATCATGACTACTCGTCTGATAAGGTTACATCAGGCACATGCATCACAACCATATGTGCCTGATATGGTGATCTCATATCAAAATAAATGGTGCATGAACCTGCAGGTGGGACCCAGTTAGAGTTTTCATCAGGTTGAGTAGTCCATCCTGTTCAAATGGTCCCTCAAGAAGGTTTCTTTAAGAATGTTAAGCAAAACAACCAAATTTCCAAAGGTGAATTATCCAAGCCTCAAAGAATTCCTTTCAACACATGGCTATGATGCTCTTCCACTACTTTGGCTTGTGATCAGAGATGCACATATCGTCAGCCACTAAGGGACATGCTCAACTGGTTAAGGTCAAACAACTGGCAAGCAGATATGTGGTATTGAGCAGAATATTTGCTGTAGCCCTTCTTTTATACCAAGACAAAACAATTTGTTATTATTATTATTATTATTGTTGTTGTTATTGTTGTTAATATGAAGGCAGTGAACTACCAGTATGATTAGATCACTCGGTGAAATGCTTAGTAGCATTTCATCCATCTTTATGTTCCCAGATCAAATTCAGCCAAAGTTGACTTTGCCTTTCATCATTGTGGTATTGATAAAATAAGTAGCAGTTGAACCCTGGAGTCGATGTATTAAACTTAACCCCTCTCCTTGAAACTGCTGGCCTTGTGCCAAAATTTTATTATTATTATTATTATTATTATTATTATTATTATTATTATTATTATTGAGTGAGAGAGTAATGCATGCCATCAAAGTAGCACTGGGGTACAAATATACAAAGCCCAATATACCCATCATGACTACCCATCTGCTAAGGGTACACCAGGCACATGCATCACAACCACATGTGCTCAACATGGTGACCTTGAATCAAGATAAGCCGCGCATGATTTTGCAGGTGGGGCCCAATTAGAATTTTCTCCAGGTTGAGTAGCCCACCCTGCTCAAAAGATATCTGAATGAGAGTTGTTTGAAGATTATGAATGAACCACCCATATTACCAGAGGCGAATTATTCAAAACCCCCCAAATTCTTCTCAAAACATGGCTATTACTATTATTATTATTA
>NC_142941.1:38659944-38662444 GCF_046866305.1 Octopus bimaculoides | reverse complement strand
ATATATATATATATAAATAGATAAATAGATAAGTGCAAGATAATTTTAATCTGAGAAGATGGCATGAAGAGGCATTATTACAAATTCCTACAATTGTTTTAGCGCATCAATATCAGCTGGTAATTATTGTATGCTTCATATATTATACACATTATTGCATTAATACAATCCAACAACATATATATATATGTATACACACACACACACACACACACAGGCACACACACATGAGCTAACTGAGCTACATTTGAAAGCAAGGTGAAATCTCTACAAATTCGAATATAGACATTTTGTAAGCCTGTTCTTTATATCTATGTAGTTCTCTATTTACTCTGGAATTAGCATGTGAAACACTGAATAAGAGCTATGAGAAAATAAATATTTCTCAAAAGCAAAAGGAGTGTATTTCAGAAATATATAAGTATGTGTATGTGCGTGCGTGTGTGTCTGTGTCTGTGTCTGTGTGTGTACGTGTATGTGTGTGTGTGTGCGTGTGTGCATGTGTGTTTGTGTGTATGTGTGTGTATATATATATATATATATATATATATATATATATATATATATATATATATATATATATATATATATATATATGTATATATACATATATATATATATATATATATATATATATATATGTATATATACATATATATATATATGTATGTATTTATTGTGTATGTGTGTATATATATGTACATAGATATATACACAGATATGCACACACACACTCAAGCACCCACGCATGCACACACCCACATGCATGCACACACATGCACAGAGACACACACACACGTACATATGCATGAGTATTGGTATGATGCTGTTTAATGAATATCTACAGAATTGTACTTGAATATAAGCTATCTGTATGTAGGTGTTCAAGAGTTATATATATAGACACACCTATATATAAATATGTATATGTGTGCTTATATGGGTTTTTATATATATACATATATATGTGTGTGTGTGTGTGTATGCACACATGTATATATACACATACACACAGAGTCACTCATAAGTATATATACTTTTATATGAGTGGTATGTATGCAATATTTGTCTGTGTTTGCATATGTGTGTGTTTGTGTGTGTGTGTGCGTGTGTGTGAGTATATGTACATACGTTTGATGAATTCCAGTTCCCTTATAATAGTTTTTATCATGAACATTTCATTGAAAGGGACGTCTAGGATTTCCAAATAAATATAGAAAATAATGCCAAAAATGTCAATGGTTATCTTCATGCTACAAATAAAAGAAGTTCTGCTGAGAAATATTTCCTCTAAAAACGGACAATACACCAAGAAATAATGGTGTAATACAATAATGGTGTGGTGTGTGTAACAGCATCTTAGAATACACCATTCTCATTTATCTTACTCACAGATGGGCTTTGGCAGCATATGACCACACTTACCTCCATTTTTGTTAGCTAGAAATATGTGACCCCATTTGCAAGCAATAACTGGACAGTTGAGAAATGAACTGTGGTTCAAGTAAAGGACAGCTTCAGATTTGATATGAACATTAATACGTAGGAGGAGTCCAATGGACTTGATACTGTTGCCAAGATTCATGCTGTTCCGATCTATAAATGACATACATCATTGAATTTTTTTTTTAGACTAAAGCTAATTGTTGTTTGAGCACTATATAATAAATATATGTGTATACAGATATATACTTTCAGTGTTATAGTTTGCAGTCTCTCACATTAATGCATACATACAATCAGAAAGTACATGCTCTCTCAGAATGATATCTAGAACATGACAGTTTAATTTAAGTGAGTGGTTTGTACCATTTCCAGCCAGATTTCTGCAGGAATAGAAACGCTTTCAAATGAAATACATGAGTCTATTTCTATCAAGCCTTCTTTGGATATTTCATGGCTGATGCCATCATTTTAGCCTAGATCGACATCCTTGACACTTAGAGCAATCTATGTTCTATAAATTCGATTGTTATCTAGGCAAAATGTTTTCACTTTCTTACATGGTTCTCTCAAGGAGATTGCTATTTAATTCAAAGTTATTTGGTATATGTTTATATGCATACTGTATATATATATTGTGTGTGTATATGTATATATATATATATATATATATATATATATATATATATATATATATATATATATATATATATGTATGTATGTATATATGTATATATATGGGTTGATCTTTTTTATATATGTACATACTTGTAAATATGTATATATTTTTATGGATAGATCTCCCCCTCTCTCTCCCTACATACATACATCAAACACACACACACATGCACACACACACATACACACACACACATATATATATATATACATACATATACATAAAGATAATACATTTTGTATATAGTAAAGCTTATTCACATATGTGTACAAAATCAAGAACATGATCTAATTTCATAAAAGATTTCCATGTACAATTCATTATTATTGGCAATCATTAGACATTAAATCTTTGTTTAATTACAAAATCAATTTTCTA
>NC_142941.1:38647444-38654944 GCF_046866305.1 Octopus bimaculoides | reverse complement strand
TGAAATATTACCTTGCTTAGAAACAGGTGAGAGTTGGTAATAAGAAGGGCATCCTGCTGTAAAAAATCTGCTCCAACAAATTCCATCTGACTCATGCTTACATGGAAAAATGGACGTTGAATGATGGTAATGTTACTTCATACAGTAAGTACTAACACATTTAATGTGGTGAGTATTGAAACTATAATCAATCAAGATTCACTCTGAATGAAAAGGGAGCTAAACATGAAATTGATGCATAAATCTAGCTAAATCTAACCTGTGAACTGGCTGAGTTATTAGAGTATCAGACATAATGCTAAGCAGTATTTATTTTATTCTAACTAATTGCAAACTATGTTCAAATCCCACAAATGTCAATTTTTCCTTTCATCCATCTGGAGTCAACAAAACCAAATATCAATTTAGGGCAGTGGACTGACTGAATCATTAGAACATTCGATGGGATTTGTAATCCAAGTTCAATTCCTTCTGTGGCCTTCTTCGGTAGCAAACTTACTCTTGTTGCTCGCAATCTTGCCTTTGTCAGGTTTCCAGTATAAGCATATCTTTCCTCCTCCTGCAATCCCACTAATTTTCAAGGTTCTCGAGGAAAGGCCGTACTGTTGACACAAGCATTGCCTTTCGCTGTTATAAAGTGATAGAAATAATAACAAGAGCACTCAGAGAGTACAAATCTCCACCAAAGCAACACCAACGTCCAGAGATGATTTTTTAAATGAGAATATCTGAAATAAATTTGACTGCTCTCACAAACGAAAATACTAAAAATGAACCCAACCGCTATCAAGAATTAAGTAAAGTGAATATAAGAAATAATCCAGAATCCTTGTCCGGATTCTGGTATTGAGTGGATTTATTCCGTGAGATCCAAACTCCATCACCCAGAGGCTCCACGGTAGGACTGTGTGTGCATAACAATGGATGACGTAATTGCACAGGTATCAAAACTGTCAAACTGGCAAGTAGCAGGACCAGACAAAATTCAAGGCAATTGGCTCAAGTGGTTTAGGTCAACACACAAGTGAATTGTTTTTTGATTAGACAATTACCTACAGAATGTTGCAGTTCCAGAGTGGATTGTAGAGGGAAAGACAACATTCTTGATCAAAGATCGGTCAAAGGGCAATAAGGTTCACAAAAAACTGACCCATTCCTTGTTTTAACCTCTGATGGAAAGTGTTAACAAGCATCCTTGCAGGGAAAATATATATGTTCCTTGCAAAAAACAGCTACTTTCAGTAGAATAAAAGGGATGCTGAAAAGGATCCGAAGGCACCAAGGACCACCTTGTGAAAAACAAGGTTGCAATAAAGAACTGCAAATGGATACTTTAAAATCTTGTGCATGACCTGGATAGACTTTCAAAAGGCTTAAACATGTTGCTGCATTTGTGGATTTTAGAAACACTTGTCATGTAGGGAATAGCTGAGAACGTGTGGGCACTGATTAAGAACAACATGCCTAGTTTGAAAAACGTATCTTTTCTGTAACAACCAGCACTTAGCTGAGGTAACAATCAAAAGTGGCATCTTCTAGGGAGACTCTTGTTCATCTTTGTTATTTGTTATAGCCTTGATCCCACTTTCCGTAGCCCTACACAAAGTTAACATGCACTATGAGCTGAGATAGAATGGACCTTGTCTCAACCACCTTTCCTTCATGGATGATTTAAAACTGTCTGCAAAAACAGAGCCTGAAATGGAGAGGCTGTTTGAGACTCTACAGATGTGCAGCAAGGATATAGGGATGGAATTCGGTATCTCGAAGTGTGCGGTGCTCACTTTGAAACGGGGATAAGAGCAGATTGTAGGGGCATAGAACTGCCAAACAGAGAGAGAATGGAAGACCCAAATGATGATGGGTATAAGTACCTTGAGATCCTGAATATTTGAAGCACCTCAAACTTCTCTTGAAATCAAAACTCAACTCAAGGAACCTTGTGACTGCTCTCAACATATAGGCTGTTGCTGTAGTCCACTACAGTGCACCCATCCTGAAACGGACAAAAGTAGAGATAAACAAACTTGATCGCAGTACCCGAAAGACAATTACAATACATACTCAGGCTTTACATGAAATGGTGTAAAGGTGGATGTGGGCTGATTAGCATACAGGAGAGCATCAACAGTGAAAGAAGAAATATCACAGCATAATTGGTAAACAGCCAACAAGACCTGTTACAGTATGCTGCTAATGCAGAAGAATTAATCAAAAATGGACTTGAGAGTGTTTATGAATTCCAGTTACAAATTATCAAATGAGAGAGAAGAAATCCTACTACACATGGAATTACATGGTTAGTTCCACTATGAAACTAACAAATTAAAAGACCAGGAAGCATCATGGAGGTAGCTCAACAAGGGTGACCCAAAAAAGAATACTGAAAGCCTAATTATCACTGCCCAGAAGCAGGCATTTAATACCAACTCAGTGAAAAGTGATATATACACCACAAGCATGATGAACCTCTGCAGAATGTGTTGGAAGAGGGTCAAAAGCATGACTCACATTGTTAGTGCTTGTGAAAGTCTTGCACAGAAACAGTACAAGTGCAGATACGACAAGGTAGCCCTAAACCATCATTGGCTACTATGCCAGAAGTATGGATACAAGGTAAAGGGTGCTTGGTACCAACATACACTAGAAAAGGTAATGAACAAAAAGGGGAAGGCAAACATCCTCTGGAAGATTGACTTCCAGACAGACAAGGTGTTAGAGGACCAAAGGCTGAATATAGTAACCTTTATGAGAGACAAACAAGAGTGCCTAATAATCGATGTGGGAGAGCCAGGAGATCAACATATTATCATGAAAGAAAGAGAAAAGATTGATGAATATGGAGACCTGAGAATTGAGATTGCTAAGATGTAGCAGCTATGTGAGTCAAACATAAAGGTTGTCCCTATTGTCATCAAAGCATTGGGTTAGTTGTTTGACTGTAACCAGTTGAGTATGTCTATTGGTGGCTGACAATTGGTGCATCTCTGATAAATGAGCGGGCATAGTGGAGGAGCATCATAGCCATGTGTTGAGAGGAATTCTTTGGGGTTTAAATAATTCATCTCTGGAAACATGGGTGTTTCATTCAACATCCTTAAGCAACCCTTATTCAGAGGCCCCTTGAGCAGGATAGCCTACTCGACCTGAAGAAAATTTTAACTGGACTGTTATCTTGATATGAGATCGTCATGTTGTGCATATGTGGTTGTAATATATGTGTTTGGTGTACTCCTATCAGAAGGATAGTCATGGTGGGTATATTTGGCATCATATAATTGTACCCCACTGTCAATATCATGGCATACACTGCTCTCTCGTTCAATAACAATAATAATAATAATAATAATAATAATAATAATAATAATAATTATTATTATTATTATTATTATTATTATTATAAAAGCTGTAATAGAAGCAGTAAGTGCATTTCTATTGGCAAAATGACCCTCCAAAAATTTAACAAAAATCTGTCAACATGCCTTTTCACATCAAGAGTCTTGCATAACAAATGCAGATGCAAAATAATGTTTGTGCATGCACGTGTCTGTGCATATGCATGTGTGTCTGTGTACATGTGTGTGTGCATGTGTGTGTGCATGTTCGTGCATATGTGTGTGTGTTTGTGTGTGTGTGTATGCAGGTATGTATGCTTTTTTTCTATGTAAGTATTGTATGTGTGTGCACATATGTGTTTACGCGCAGACTTTTTATTGACTGTATGCGAATTCACTTATATTTTGACTTATGTATGAGTACATACTACATATTCAACTTCCTGAATGCTTTGCATATTTTACATTTCCATTAATAGCTTGTAATTGTAATTTTGTAAGTATGCGTATGTATACATATGTATAAATGTGTTCATTTCTGTATCTATATAAGTATGTGTATGCATATATATGTGTGTGTGTGTTGGGTGAATGTATATGCGTTTAAATATATACATACATACACACATACACAGATACACCCATGCATGTGTGTGTATGTGTGTATATATATATATCTTATCATTCATGCTGGGTTTGAAAGAAATATCTTTGGCCCCTTAAAAATTGCAAACTCAGTTTGCAGAAGGAAGATCAAAGGTAAATTTTGTTATCAGCATTCTGGCTTGATTTCAATGTTTGTGACATTAGCAACATGTCATAAACACAGCAGCTCATAACTATTGAAAACTTACAACCAGCAAACAACAATAACAATAAGAAGCAAAATATTGTTTATAAAATATTATGTGAAAAATCAACTATGACACATTGAAAATTTCTCCTTTGAGATGTTCATGAATAGAATATTGACATTATTAGGTAATTCTAAAATTATTGATTATGCTCTTTACTTCTTTTTCTTTTTTTTTCCCTTTGCTAGATTTTTAAGCTAGATAGAATAATATAAGACATTAATTCTCATCAAACTCTTTTAAAAGGAAACATCAACGTATCACTCTTTTAACACTATTTACTAAATTAAAATTCATGCAAGGCAATGCCTTAATTGAATTTTATCGGCTCTCTTTCGTGCAATATATTTCTTGATCAACAAAACGGAAGGTTCCCACATGCTTTTGTTGAGGGATTTTTAAAAGTTTTCAGTTAATAAAATAATGCCAGTAATAAACATAAAGCAACTTCTTCTCTAACTTCATTATTCTAAATAAATTTCAAATATTTATGGAAGTAATTACAAGATATTTTTCAATATAACTTCTTCTTGGTTGGTAAAAAGGGAAGAGTTATTTGTATTGTCACTTATCCTTGTTGTTGTTGTTTTATTTTGTTGTGTTGTTTCTCTTTTTCTTTTTTTTTTTTCAGATATATTTGTTGTTTAAATTTCACAGTGTAAAATATTGTATCAAAAATTATCATCATGTATATGAAGGAGAGATAATTCCTATCCACAATGCCTCCACTTAAATACCAAAAATTTCACAGCAAAACAAACAGACACACAAGCAACCTTGAAATATTTAAATAAATAAACAATACATTTTTTTTGTCTTCTTTCATCTCTTTCTCTCTGTCTCTTTCTCTTTGTCTCTGTGATGAAGTGTTTCTCACTCTCTCTTTCTCCTAGCTCTGTCCAGCTCTTTCTTTCTGCCCCTCTCTTTCTCTCACTGTCTTTCACTCCTTTCTCTCTCTCTCTCTCTCTCTCTCTCTCTCTCTCTCTCTCTCTCTCTCTCTCTCTCTCTCTCACTCTGCTTTATTTCTATTTTATTTCTCATCCAATCATTTCATTTCATCATTATTTTCCCTCCTTAATGTTCACCTCCGCTTTGATAGATGTTACAAGTCCAGCTCTCCTGCTTGACAAAATATGACATCCTTATATATCATTGTTACTATATTGCTTGTATATTAATTTTCAACTTTAAAGTTTATGACTAAACAACTTCACAGTTTCTTGATCAAATAGACCATTTCTACATCATTCTTACTTCCTATTACATATATATATATATATATATATATATATATATATATATATATATATATATATATATATATATTCACTTGTTCAATCATTCATTCATTTCTTTCTTTTCTGGTATAGGCTAAAAGGGTGCAGTTTGAGACAGATTTTATGGTTTGATAGCTTCTTCTATCTTTAATCTGTACTTGTGTATATTCAAGTATGTATTTAATTATGTATATACGTGTTAGTTGTTGCAACAAACAAAACCAAAAATAGTATTCAGGACCATAAGAGGAATCGTGTAATTTCTTTGGTAGATGCCCTTCCCAGTGCCAATCCTTACCTGTTTCTAAGCAAGGTAAATCAGACATGATTTTGCAGAATATTGGAAAGGAATGATGCTGCTTGTATGACAGTGACACAAGCATACACAAATTCACATGCACACACATACATACACAGACACACATGCATACACATGCCATGAAAACACACACATACTTATATATGTATATATATGTATGTGTGTGTGTATGTATATGTAGGAATTGTGAGAGGATATTTGTAAACATGTTTGTGTGTGTGTGTGTGTGTGTGTGTGTGTGTGTGTGTGTTGTGATAGATAGACAAACAGACAGAAAGATAGATAGATAGATATACATACATGCATACATATACATATACACAACCCCTTATACTATATATATACTTGTGTGTATACATACATATATACACACACACATACACATATATACACATATATACACTCATATATATACTGTGCGTATGTCTATAATGTGTATATGATTGTGAGTGTGCTTGCATTTGTACTCATACAAACATATTGTCACACATGTAAGTAAATGGATCTGCTGTTAATTTCATTAATCAGTATTCAGCTGTTCCATCAAATGAACAACTGGTTCCTTATATTAGCCTGCATGGCCATTGCACTGCCACATATACTCATGATGTAACCCTCAAGGTTTATTTGGACAGTGTCCTTGCTGGGGTACCACCTTTAACGATTTACTCAAACAACTTAAGGTGACACAGTGTACAACAAAACTAGCCCTCGGAACGACAGGTATATAATATTTTCTAACTGGGCCTGAATCACTCACGAACACATACACACACACTCACACACAAACACTTGCACACACACACACACACACACCCTCATACAATCGGGCACACACACACACACACTCACACACATGCACACAATTACTCACACACACACACAATCACACAATCACATACACATATATGCACACACACACATGCACATACACACCCACAATCACATACACACATATGCACACACAAACACTTTCACACACACATAAATGCAATCACACGCACACGGATACACACAGACAGTCACATATACACACTCACACACTCACACACTCACATGCACACGCACATGCATACACATCCATGCACACAATTACTCGCACACACTTCCACTCACACACACACATACAATCACACAATCACATACACATATACGCACACGCACACATACATATACACATGCATACACAATCACACACACAAACACACAATCACACACACACACACACTCAACTACACAAGCGCACACTGAGGCAGAAACATGTACATAGGTATAGATATTCTTCAAACAAGAAGCAAATAACAAAACTTATAATTTATCAGTTTCTTCGGATTACTTTCTCTGATGTTTAGCTGCCGAAATTAGAAAAGGAATGTCGAGGCTATAACCTGCAAAACATTGCTTAAAGCAAATTACAAAATTATAGTGACACTCAGAAAGTTTGCAAGTATCGTCAACGGAATGGAGTCAACTGATTGGCTTTTACAAACCATATTCTTAATCTCTCTTACTAGTTACGGTCGTTAGACTGTGGCCAAGTTGGGGATGCCCATCAAAGGTTTTTTAGTCAATTATACCATGCTTATTCCCTATACTTATTTTATTAATGTCTATTTATCATACGGCTAAAATAAATTTTTATGCATTGGTGTAAACTTTTGCAGCTTGACATGCTGGTTTAGCAGTTTACACATAGACTCACAGGTACACACACA
>NC_142941.1:38637444-38644944 GCF_046866305.1 Octopus bimaculoides | reverse complement strand
TGAAATTCCGATGAAGGAGAGTTGGATCTAGGTTAGAAACCAGTTCTTTCTCCATTGGCAAGAAATTTTGAAATAAAACTGAATAATGACATACATACATACATACACACATGCATACATACATACATACATACTGGGACAGAGAAGAGAAACTCTGTACAGTAGTAGAAATCAGCTGTCCTGCGGATGTCAACATCCCACTAAAGATTAGAGAAAAAGAGAACAACTATGCCGAGCTACTGAGAAATTTACAGATACTCCACCCAGACTACAAGTTCAGATTCATACCCGTGATTGTTGGGGCATTGGGATATGTAACGAACTGCCTCAACAAAAACCTGGAAAAATTAGGGTTCTCAAAACCTGAAAGAAAAAGGCTGATTAGAAGACTACAGATTCAAGCCATCAATGGAACTGTAAAGATATGTAAAACTTTCCAAAAATTTAGCACATAAATACATATGCATGCATCTAAAACGCATCCATAAAACAAACATACAAATCTGTGCATACACTAACACCAAATACTGCACACACACACATATGCACAAATACCTAGATGATGTTGATAAAAGTTCCAATGAAGGAGCCTTGAATCTATGTTAGAGTCCGGCTCTTTCACTATGGACAAGAAATACAGAAATGAAACTGATTGATAACATACATACATACATACATACATACATACATACATTCATACATGCATATAGAGGCACAGGCATGGCTGGGGGGAAGTGCAGGTGTGGCTGAGTGATTAAGTTGTTCCCTTTCCAATGACATGTTCTGGGACTCAATCCTACTGCATGTCACCTTTTATGATAGCTCTAAAATGACCTAAGAAACTTGTAGTATATACATATATGTGTGTAAGTGTCTATGTATGTGTGTTTGCGTTTTTGTCGGTATGCATGTGCCTGTACGAGGAAGTTCATAATTTCTTCTGAGTGTGTGTGTATGTATTTATGTGTATAAAAATAAGTATATGTACAGATATCTGTGTGTATGTGTGTTACTCACCATTTTTTGACAACTGGTGGACACAAGGAATTACTGGATTAAATTCAGTACTGAGCTGTTAATATAGTGGATCTTCTTTTTTCTAAAAGGTTGGAGCTTTTATCTTATCATTGAAACATATCTTTATTGTATCTTTTCTATAAGTATTTCCACGGTCAGTGCTCTAATGAACTTTTTGCTCTTTGTACCCCCATTCTATGCTATTTTTTTATATTCCCGTATTTTACTTTGAGATCTATGTACGGTCATCCTCAGTCAGAGACTGTTTTTAGTTTATATATATATATATATATATATATATATGTATATATATGTATATATATATATATATATATATATATATATATATATATATATATATATATATATATATTTGAATTTACAGAAAACAAAAGACGAAGGCAGATGAAGGAACAACAAACAGGTACATCAGTGTGACACTCAAGAAGAAGAATGGAAATGTCTTTGATATTTCGAGCCTGTGCTTTTTGACAGAAAAGACTGAGATGAAATAAAAGGAGAGAGAACAAAAAAAGAAGTGTGAGAAAAAAATGTGTAGGGATTAAAGGTTCAACATGACATATATATATATATATATATATATATATATATATATATATATATATATACACAGACACATATATAGGTAAATCAAAAATAAAAACAAAAATACAACAGGTAAAACAACAAAAGTCAAAAGGGCATACACAGTGATGTATTAAGTTGATGCTCAGAGTAAGTTTAAAATGGAAAAATGAGGGTTGTGATGTTCTGAGTACGGCTCTTTGTCAGAAAGGGGACAGAGGAAAAAGTCATGGTAGAAGGAAAAGAATAGTCTGAGAAAAGCACATGTGTCATTACATGGGCTGAAGTGATTGGAAGTGATATATATATATATATATATATATATATATGAGGGGGTGATGAAATGTTCCTGACTTTGTGTAAAAGAAAATACAGTAGGATCAGTTAATCATGATTTTATTCCACATATTCCCCTCTCAGATTCACACACTTATCGTAACTATCCTTAAGTTTTTCTAAGCCCTATAAAAAAAACTCAGAAGGTTAGACCTCGAAAAAGCCTTTCACAATACCTTTAAAGCCAAGAAATTTTCAGCACCCCATCACATATACGTATATATATATATATATGTATATATATATGTATATATATATTTGAAAAAAAGAAGTCTAATCTGGTGATACCAGCTTTATTATATTGTGGGTTTGCCAGTAGATAACCTCAGTGATGACATGACTTAGAATTTGTGGTGACTTTGACGGTTCTAGTCAAATTTCTTGTTCATGTTGCTGCTTAGCTCTGACTTATCCTTGATCAAGCAGATTTATGATTAAAAGCATTCCAGCTATGCCCTTCCATCTTCACCCTAAGTGCATGGAATCCAGGACTATACTATCAAATGTGTCCTTTCCTAAAATAGTGATGTGTAGTCTGAGAGAGATTTGACAACTATTTCTAGCAACTTGAACAACCATGACCATTTAGAGGCAGCTGACAGTTTCATGTGCTGTTCACATTTAGGAGCAGAGTGTATGATAATGTTTCCTTAATATAATGAGGAAATGCTGCAATGATAGGTTATTTCAATGGCTTAACATTCACGAAGATGTAGATGTCTTCTTTTTAGAACAAAAACCAAAACCAAAAAAAAAAAAGCAAGAAAATCCATTAGCTTAATCTAAGGATTTTTAAGTAATTTCACATAAAGTAGCAATGAGTTGTCAGCATCTATCTATAATTCAGGAAAGTAGACTTAATTGGGTTATTAAGAAAAACGTCTTGGTTATAACACTTACTATAAGGAACTGCAATCAGTTTTAAGGCCACAATTATCAGAAATATATGCACCAAAAAGATGTTACTGGTTCATTCAAGCATATGTGCCTACATGAAAAACATTAATGCCCTAATCTTGATGAGGATGAATATGTGGGGATGGGGATGGTGATGATAATGGTGGTGGTGGTGGTGGTAGTTACAATATTCATGATGTAGATGGGTGAGGTGGTGATGACAGTTGTGGATGTGGTGTTGAGAGTGACAGTAGTGGAGGTAGTGAAGGTGGTAGTGGGGTGGTGTTACTTTTCTGTTTCAAATAGGAGCAAGAAAGGAGAGAGAGAGAGAGTGAGAGAGAGAGAGAGAAAGTGAGAGAGAGAGAGAGAAGTGGAGGAGAGAAAGAAAAAGGGAAAAAGCGAGAAAGTGAGTGAAAAGAATTGTACTCTTAGTATTTGACTAGAACTTTATTTATTGACCTCAGAAGGATGAAAGGCAAAGTTAGGCACAGCAGGATTTGAACCCTCAGTCCAGAGATCCAGAACAAATACTGCATGACATTTCATCTGATATTTTGACGATTCTACTAGTTTGCCTCATGATGTTATTTCAAATGTATAAATCTATAATGTTCAATATGTGATCAATTGATCAGAAGTATTGTCCAAATAGTTCAATAAGTGACCAGATATACTCTTCAAAACATATAAAAGTGCTATTAGACACTATAAACGTCAATTTGAGACAAAGCAGAGAACCAAGCATATTGACAACAGTATCTTTCTGTCACAAATTGGTGTTTGTGATCAGATTAGAACAAGACATTTTCTGGAACAAATTAGTGTTTACACCCAGACCAGAGCAGAACTTTTCTGTCCCTAATTTCTGTTTATGTCTAGACCAAAAAGGGGACTTTTCTGTCACAAACTAGTGTTTTAGTCCAAACCAGAATAGAATTCTTCTGTCACAAATTGGTGTTTATATTCAGATCGGAACAGGATTTTGCTAGAACAGAAGGAAGAGGGTATCAGGTGGGATAGTTTACATGGTCTGCCCACCATGTTAGAGGCTAAGGAGATGGGGTAGGGAATAGATCATGACACCTGCAGGGCTGATATTTATCTCCAGTTTCAGCAATATTAAGTAAAGCTCAAGTGAGGCCTACAATGATTACCCTCATATCTGATACAGATTAGTTACTGTACACATAGTTATCTTAGACTGTATCCTGAAAAAAGTCATCTGATTGATTAGAACCAAGTCACTCACAGAATGCTCCAAACTTTGGCCCACAAGTATGCTGCCTTCTTTCTCTACATTTGTACTATTATAATGGCTTCTGCTTTTCAGAGCTGGTTGAGTTCATGCCACGGCCATTTAAACATCCCAGTCTTACTCATCATTCTTTCTATCATTAATTTTGTTTTGTAAAAACCCACCAGACCCTACTACACTGAACCCTTCCTTCCGAGAACATCAACATTCTGGAATTTCTGCAGGTATTGACTTACAAATGTCCAAGAGTAACATTAATGGCATAAATCTCACTGGTCTGGGAGAGCTTGCAAAGATTATAGACACTGCTCAGTAAATAAAAAGAAAAAAAGAAAAGGAAAATGAGAGATCAATCTTTTCCTTAAGAAGCTTATTTATTGCTAGTAACTTGTCTAGAAAATCCTGAAACCTGATATCAAAACCTTGCTGAAGAATTAAATGTCTCTTCCTGGAATTGAATGAGACAATTCAATGTGGCTGTTTGGATACTGATGATTTGGCTGACTGGACATTCAACTTGTTTTGTCAATAACACATTTTTGCTCTGGAAGGAAACCCATGTGCACACATGTACACATACCCCTCCCCACACATACACACATGCACATACATGCAGAAATATATACATTAGAAAGAGGGGGAGAAAGAGGGAGGGAAAAAAACAGAGATGGAGAGCGAGAGGAGAGAAAGAGAGAGGGAAAAGAAGTAGAGAGAGAGAGAGTGAGAGAGAAAGAGAGACGGAGAGAGAGGGAAAGAAAGAGAAATGAAGAAAGAGAGAGGGGGAGGCATTTCATGTTCAACCATAACTAGATGCTCTTACATATAAAGAGAGAGAGAGAGAGAGAAAGGGAGAGATTCATTACAATTTATTAACTGAACACAATTCCCTTTCCTCAAATATAAAAAGAGAAGCATACCCACACACTTAAACGCAGAGAGAGAAACAGAGAGGAGAGAGAGAGAGAGAGAGAGAGAGAGAGAGAGAGAGAGAGAGAGAGAGAGAGAGAGAGAGAAAGAGAAACATTCAGTTGAGAGTAACATTAACAATTTAACATTTAAACAGGCCATATCTGGACCAAATATTCTACCTGTTTAATGCCCAAACTGACCAGATATAACCTCTCACCCCTTTCCAACAATGTCATTTTAAAAACAATCACATCATTGCAATCTCTTTGCTAGAATATAGTGCATGGTTAATTCAAAACAATATGAATAAATAAGTATTACATTTGACAGAGTAATCTGATTGCTAAAGGGTTAAAACAGGTGTCGAGGAACTTATTTAACCAATTACCCCAAAGTTTATTTATTTATTTCAATGTTACTCCCTTGATTTGAAAGGAAGAAAATCATAGATTCTTTGAATTCAAAGTTTTATTGAATCTATTTATATGGAGAATACAAATACAAATATAAAAATGTATAAAACAAATGCAATAAAATGAATTAATATCCGCATTATGAAACAAAAGGATTTTTCCAGAAACCTTTTCACTTCAGGTTTTGGAGAAATAATGTTGTTTCATTTTCGTTATGTTTACTTCAAAATTGGAGCATTTTGATGCCAGAGCAATTTGGATGCAATCTTCAGGGTCCAATCGATTATACTGCTTTATTTTTATGTTCATTGGGTTGGATAAATCTTTGATTGCAAAGGTAGGTTGTTGCAAAAGGCAGCAACTTTTTGACTGCCTCTTTATGCAAGAAGTAAAATTTTTGTTGTAACTAGGAACACATTTTTTTATATAATTTTACTTACGTCTAACAAATCCTCATTACTTCTAAAAATTTCATTTCTAGCCCACTTGGGATAATTTACCCCTGTTTGATGACCCTTGGGTTAAAATATATGATGCCAAATAAATCAGTATCGAATCAACAATGCCAAATAGGCAACACCAAAACAGCTATTCCAGAATGTCTCATATACTCCTGAAACTCTACAAAATGCCAAACAGTGAATTTCAACTTGTAGCCCATTGGCTGTCATTTGTCTCACTTCTGTATTGGATATGATATAGTCTTCAGAATTTTTAAAAATCTTTATTTTGATGGTGGGTCTTTTTTATCACCATTTCAAATGTATGTGATTTAGTAACCTAAAGGAGTGAACACATTTATTCAATTTCTGCCAGAAATGAAGAATCCTGTAAAATGCTTTATCTTTTATCTGACACAATCTATTTGGAGTAGGTTGATTAAATAGAGCTGTGTCAGAAATAAAGTTAATTTATTTTCAAAGAAACACACACACACACACACACACACACACACACACACACACACACACACACACACACACACACACACACACAGACATACACAGACAGACAGATAGATAGACAGATAGACAGATAGACAGATAGACAGATAGATAGACAGACAAGCAGACAAATAGATAGATAGATATATAGATAGATAGATAGATAGATAGATAGATAGATAGATAGATAGATAGATAGATAGATAATGAAATACATGGCTAGATAAAAAGATAGACAGATAGACAGATAGACAGATAAACACAGATGGAAGTTGAGAGAAAGTGAAATAGAGGGAGAAGATCATGGAAAATGTAAAGAAGAGTATATATATTCTGAAGATACTAAAGTTAATAAATGCATACTGTCTCCTTGTCTCTGTCTTTCTCTGTCTCTGTCTTTCTCTGTCTCTCTCTCTTTGTGTCTTTCTCTCTGTCTGCTGTCTCTCTCTCTCTCTCTCTCTCTCTCTCTCACTCACTCCCTCTCTTTCATCAACATTATCAAAACAATTATGTTCATTCTAAGCACATCCATAAAAAATGGAGAAACCGAAAACAATAGGAAAAAAAAATGTCATTTTATGCATTGCAGGAATCTGGAAAAAGTTAATACATTCCATGTAGGAACCTCTTTATGTATTTCAATTATTATAGAACAAAAGTGTTAAAAGCCATTTCCATTAAAAAAAAAAAAACTAAAAATAAGGAATCCACAATACTCTGGATTAAAATAATGGACGAACACCTGTACGTTCTGATATATTTTTTTTTCAACACCCAAGATGACTACCTTGACATTTACTTTTACTCATTGAAGACTGAAGCCAGCTATTATTCATGCTGATACATAAATGCTGTACAATTATAGTAACCAGCATGGAACCTTCACGTTAAAGATCTCTTCATTGATACCTTTCAAACATCACTGCTGAAAAGAAAGATTCTTTGAATAGGTGTAAAGAATTTATTATTTTCTAATGTCATATCTTAGCTGTTACTTCAATCCCTTCCTTCGTTTTGGAGTTTCTTCAAATCCAAGGAGCTTACATGTATTTGAAAGCTGATCACCATTTCTGAAGAATTCACCTCCTTTATGTCTATAATAATAATGATAATATACCACTTGCAGAGGAAATGGACGCATAAT